>NC_060278.1:26931662-27046442 GCF_021613505.1 Equus quagga
CCCCCCCCCCCCCCCCCCCCCCCACCACAACAAAGCAGAACACACAAGCAAAAACCCTTCCAACTGCCCAGACCTTGCCAGCTTAGGAGGAAAATTCTATCTTGGCCAATGGAGAATCTTCCAGGTTCAAGGGAATGGTGAACTCAGGTCTTCTCTCTGCTTCCTGATGGTAAATGTCATGTCATGAGATGGTTTGACTTGTGGACTTTAATGAGGAGCACACAAAAATGTCAGGACAAAGTTAGACGGGGTTCAGAACTTCTCCAGACCACACCTCATTCCTTCTACACTTCTGTGTAAAGGCATCAAGAATTTCCAGTCCAATCCTGGTCTCGTTTCACCACCTCTAGGAGGTCTGGCTGTGCAGGACCAACCACCTAGAGGCCGTCTCTTAGGTTCTATGCTTAAGAGAGTTGCTTCTGGATGGACAGTGGTGCATGGTCAGGAAACCGAGCCACAAACATAATTTTAATGCAGCGGAACTGTTTGGGACTGCTGAGGCCTCCTACCCAGTGCTGCCTTCAGGATTCCGATGAAGACCCAAAGCAGTGAAGACGCTCCTCTTTGAACTGCTCACTTGCAGAAAGAAGTGGTCAAGGACTCGGCTTTCTTCTCCCTATTCCCCCAGCACTCAAGGTGACTAGCAGCAAGCTTTTTTCTCCTGGCTGGTGTCAGGTTTTACCTTAGAGGCAGGAATGCTGCCTTACCCATCTTTGTACCCTCAGGGCCTAGCATGAAATCTAGCACAGAGTAGGTCCCTAAAATGTGAATTAGGTCCCTAAAATGTCCCTAAATGTAAGTGAATTGGGGTGAGGAGAGGGGTAGGAAATGATGGAGGAGAGGAGGAAGAAAAAGAAGGACAGAGAAGTTACCTGCAGAGCCAGCAAGGTGGGGAAAAGAGATGAGAAGGTGGAATTGGTAATACGGATGGTGAAGGTAAAGAACCCATTTTCTCTCACACTTCAGATGCTATCTGGAAACCTCATCGATTCCCCTTCCGCAGTCTTTCCTGGCTGTTTGCTTAAGACACTAAAGAGAGAGGGAATTACCCAGTGATCCAGAGTCAAACAGATGGCAGAAGGTGGGGGTAGGGACGCTGGCCTGCAGTGAGCTGGCCTTCAGATTCACACCGGATCCTCCGTCACCATGAGACCCAGGTCCTAGACAGCTCCAGGCAGGCCCTCGTGCTAGCGAGGGCTGGTGCAGAGCAGTGAGTCATTCATTCTTCATGGCCTAGCTGTTGCCTTCCAGGAAATGGTATTGGACACGTACCCATAGATACACACATAGTGTGTACCCAGGAGTGTGTAGATTGGGCACACCAACAATAGAGCTGATACCACAAGACAGGCCGGCGCAGGTTTCTCCAGCTCTGGTCCAGCAGAGCCTTGGGCGTCTGGATGGCCAAGACCAGGCGGAGAGGAGATTTGCTGAGATGCTTCTTCTCTTTTGTGGTGTCAAAGTGACCGGGATAAAGACTCTGGTCCCCTGGTGGCTGCTGCTTTGGTGAGCAGACATGAAGAATATATAAGTCTACAAACATTTCAATTAATGGGATGCCGTGGAGACTGGGGACAGAGCCTCAGGCCTTAAAAGCGCAGATGGATCTATCTGGCAGTTACGTAGTTGTATGTATTAAGAAATCGTCTCTAGCTTACTGAGGAAATCGTCAGTGAGCTCTCATGGTTCTGTGCCAGGCACCGGGACCAGTGCTGGGTATAGTCAGGAACAGGCGGGCGTAGTACTGCCCTCAGGAATATCAGCTTTCTTCCATGCCCACCTCAGTGGGTTGATTGAACCTGAGCATTTCCCCAAAGCTTGTACTTTTTGAGTTTTCTCACAAATAACGTTTCCATGTATCCAAATCTAAAGGCCCCAGAAAGGAGGAGACTGGTGCTTCAGACTGAATGTTTGTGTCCCCACCAAATTCATATATGGAAGCACTAACTCCCAAGGTGGTGTTATTAGGAAGTGGTGTCTTTGGGATGTGATGAGGTCATGAATGTGATGGGGGCCATCATGAACGAGATTAGTGCCCGTATAGAACAGACTCCAGAAAGCCCCGTTGCCCGTTCCACCTTGGGGGGGACACAGAGAGAGGAGGCCCTCTATGAACCAGGCAGTTGACCCTCATCTGATGCCAAACCTGCCCACACCTTAATCTTGGACTTCAGCCTCCAGAACCATGAGGAATAAATGTCTGTTGCTGATAAAGCCCCACCCTTTCAAATCTTAGCTCCGCCTCTGATGGACCATGTGATCTGGGCCAACATATTTACCATGGGAAAGAGCAGGCATTCCAAAGGCAGGGGCAGCGGGACTCAGTGATCCCTGAAGGGAAGAGAGCCCTTCTCATGCACGGCAGCACGTCCTGCACCCCCTGGAAGGGGAGGCACCCATCCCAGCTCCAGCACTAGGCCCCCAGGCAGCCAGCAGAAAACCCTGGGTTCTCAAACCCGGGGTCCTTTTCCACTAAGATCCAGTCTCTCCTCTGGGTCCTCAGGGCTAAGAAAGGGACTTGGCGATTCTCTGCTCTTCATTGGTCCCACTCGGGGTTTTAACAGTGAACTGGAAGGAGTTGTTTCTCCTCATCCCCATCTTTCCTTCTTTGAGCAGAGATTTCTCACGCTCTCATTCCCATAAATCTCCCACTTACCACTCAAACTCCCACCCACCCTGCCGAACAAACCAAGACAAAGATGGATTAAACAAAACAAACAAATCTCTAAATGATCTGAGACCAAGACAGAGCCTTCCTGATTCCACCTTGCAGTTGGTCATCGCGGTTCATTCAACCAAATCGCTAAGCTTGTCTTCCCAGCGCACACCCCTCCCGTTTCTCCCTCCCTGTGAAAGCTGTCGCCATGTTCTGCGCAGCTCAGAGTCCCTGCTGGCCCCCTCCTCCCTCTAACTCTGCCGGGCTGCTCCTCCTTGGAAGGGTCTCTTCCACGCTGGCCTTCCTCTCCTTCTGGCCTCCATCTGGCCTCCGCAGGCCTCCATCGCTGCCGCTGCCTCCCAGCTGGTGTTTCTGCTTCTCAGTGCCGTCTGCATAATACTGCCAGGCAATCCTGTTAGAATATCTTATTCATCATGTGGTCCATTCTGCTCAAGAAGCTGTCATCTCTGGAAGTGTGGGGACGGGTGTGGATGTTGGATGGGACTTTTGGTAGGTTCCTGCCCAGAGGATCCAGAATATCATTATAGGAGGACTGGGTGTGGCGATCTGGCTGGAAGAGAGGGATGAGGACTTGTCTTGGGGAGCACTTTCATAGTAAGCACAATGTTTTCATCTCCTTTGGAGTACAAGATGCATACAAGTAGCAAAGGTTTCTAAAGGTGATTTCATTAGAGTTCTTCCTGGTTCAATAATAGAAAATCCACATCCAACTGGTGGAAACAACAGGACACCTGTCGGCTCGCACAACAAAAACATTCCGAGGTAGGTGAGCTTCTGGGTTACTTGCTCTGGAAGATTTCAGTCTCATCAGGATGCAGGTGGATTTGTCTGTGATTCTCTGGGCCCTGCCTCCTCTGTGGGGCAGTTTGTCCTCAGGCTGTCTTCCCTCATGGTGATGGCATGGCTGCCGCACCTCCCAGGGCATGTGCTTCCTTATTTACCTCTAGGAGAAGGGAGAGGGCGCCTCTTCTCCCTTTGGAGCCCTACGTCTCACTCGGAATGCATGGATTGAGTTTTTGCGTCCATCCCCGAATCACACCGATGACAAGAGAAATCACCAGGAGCTTTTTGGGGCTCCCCAAACTGTGGAGGTGGATGGGACGGCCCTCAATGTCCACTGCAGCACGAGATTGAAAAACCACATCAAAGACTAACAACGTCCGGGGCGGCTTGGGTGAGGGGTAGATGGAGATAATGTGTGTGTCCTGGCAAGAGGGGTGAGGGGTGGGGTTTGCGAAATAGTTGTGTGGGAGGGGCTTCTCTGAAAGAACTACTTTTTATTAGAAAAAGGAGAAACGGTGGACCTAGAAGGATCTCCTCTTGGAGTTAGGCTTGAGTCCAATCAGGGGTCCTGGGAACACATCACGTCTACGGAGAAGGAAGGAGAGGAGTACAGGAGACACCTGTCCTGGGATAGCCCCACCCGGTGTCCAGTGTGTTGACCTTCCGGACTGATCATTTACCTTCACCTTGTGCTCACCTCTTCCTCTAGTTACCGGCCTTAACCTTGAGGACCAAACTGACACGTGATTTCCTCAGAGTTGGGTACCGCCGCTTTCTGTTTCTGTTCTGGCAGGGAGTCCGGAAAGGCCTTGCCGCCCGGTCCGTGATGATGTGTGACCTCTCCATTCTTTGCTTCCTTTGGGCGGGAAACAACAGATGGCACTTGCTTTGCTCTTTCCAGCCCGACTCCACTCCCGGTGCTGGAGAATGCATGTCCTCCATGTAGTGAAGGGAAGATGCTTTGGCTCCAAGTGCAGCTACATTCTGTGCTCACGGCTGCATCCCGGCACCTGGGCACTTGGTACCCATCGTCAGGTGGATGGCTGCACTGAGAGGGGCTCCTGCACACACTCTCAACCATGAGTCGGGGTCACACAGTGGCCACTTGGAGGCATTTGTCTTGGTGGACTCCAAATTTCATAGCAGTAAGACCCACTGGTCTGACCCAGCTGAATAGTGGGGATGGGGGTCCCTGAGAGGCCTGCCTATTAGATACCAGAAGACATCATTGCTAAAGCCATCATAGGATAACCCAGGAAGAACTGACTCAGACACTGGTGACCAAGAAGGGACCCTGGAGATCATCTGGTCCCCTCTTTTGAACTTATATAGGAGACGCTGGAAAGTGATGGAATTAGAATTCGAACACGTGCACTTATTGCCTTCTAATCTCCATTCCTGGGCTTGTTATTACAAATATTTCATTTAAATGGATAAATTTAATGTTTTCAAGAATTTTTGCCTCGAATAACATGGACTCTTAACTCTTTTAAGACCTAAAAGCAAAAGTAAAAGCAGCCAGGCCAATCTTACCCTCCCCAGTTCTTTCCAATCACACAGGATGGATTCTCACTGGTCTGTGTGGCCGGAAGTCAGAAAGTTGGGCGGGAACCTCTCCGGATCCTAGGATTCTGGGATTCTAGGACCTGATTCATCTGACTTTCTGTTAAAGCAGTTTCGAACACAAGTGTGGGTGGGTGGGAGTTAACTGGCATGGAGCGGATCTCCCCAACCTCTTTTCACTGTGCCTCTGGGGCAATCTTCCTTAAGATGCTCTAAGAAAGTGACAAAATGTGAGAGAAGCAGCTAAATGAAGATGTTAACATGAGCTGGTGGGGTAGTTTTGGAGGAATCATGAAGTCGTCAGAGGTTAGACTTGGGAAATTGTGCACAGAAGGGACAGCAAGAAAACAAGGGGGTCTTTATAGGGTCTGCCTGACAAGGTCCTCACTGGCTCATTGGTGTGAGTTTTGTTTTTGTTTTTGACAGCAGGAGTCAATCTTTCCATTGCCCTCACTCCCTGCCTTATATAACTCTGCAGACTTCTTTAAAGCTGGATTGTATTTTTAGGTGGAGATAGATATGGCTTATTGGACTTTACGAGGAGTGGAATTTGGTTTGGCTGATGCTTCCTCTGGGAATTCATGTGGTGCTTTTCCCCTGGCTTCTGGGAATCAAGCTGCCTCGGGAAGATTGCTTGGGTCCCACACAGGTCCTGGGCAGGTCCCCCTCATGCCTCAGATTCTAGGTCTTCCTGAGAAGAATCTTGTGATGAAGCACAGGGAGATCTTTGAAGACAAGGCAGCAAAACTGAGTCTAACTCTGAGACGGGTGGGGAAGACCCAGGTGGGGAGTGCATACCTGTGTCCATGCGGCCCCCAAGGGACGACACCTGTCTCCAGGGTTCTGCATGATTTAATCACTCACATATGCTTTATGTGCCTGCTCCACGTCCTGGAGCCCAAGGATCACACTGTGCATCCTCATCACCAGGCCGTTTCACTTTCGACGACTGGGTGCTGTGGAAATGGCAGAGTGGGCAAACCTCTCCCTTCTGAAGTCGGAGGGCAGGTTCTTTCTGATTCGGGACATTAAACATCATTATCATTTTTATGAGAAGGTGAAAGGGAAGTCATCCCCTGTAGAAGAAGGTAAGCCAGCTTTGAAATCTATAGAAACCCCCAACATTGGAGGAGCCGTTTAGCTGTGCTGTGTCCTTGTCTCTCTTTTTAACTTTTTATTGAATATAATTGTAGAAAAATACCCAAGCCGTAAGCATTCAGCTAGTTGAAATTTTATAAATTGACCACACCTGTGAAGTCAGCACCCAGCTCAAGAAACAAAAGAGTGCTGGCCCCCAGGAGCCTCCTTGCTGTCTCTTCCATTACCCCCCGGCTCCCCACATCCACCCCAGCAGGCTGTGGCACTGGCTGCTGATGCATAGTTGGTTTTGCCTGTTCTTGGACTTCATAGAGATGGAAGCATACAATAGGCCCTCTTTTGTGTCTGGCTCTTTCTGCTCAATATTGGTGGTCCCACCTCTTTTGAGGGGTCTAAAAACAAAGCAGCGTCATCAGGGTGTCTGCACATGTAGGTGGCTTCCTCATAGGACTGCGTGAAGAGAAGGCAGGGGCCCGCTCAGAGGATGCTCAGTGGAGAGCTGGAGAACGGGGCTGTCTCCAAAGCTGGTTCCTGGCCACGCTCAGAGTTGTGGCCAGCTGTCCAGAGCACTGGGGATCTCTAAAGCTGAGGGGAAGGAGCTGTTCTTGTGGCCCAAGGAGCCAACCTAAAAGGAACGGCTTTTCAGGGCTGTGCCACACATCACGTGCATGCATGCTCCCCTGGGAAGCCTGTTGCTGCTGCTTCTTCTTTTTCTCTTTTTAAATCTAACCAAACTCTTGACCTGGTAATTTAGAAAAGAGATAACATGTCTTCTGAAGGGAGATTATTCAACAGGGAATGACACAGGCTCAGAGTCTGCAAAAGCTCATGTGCTCCTTAGAAAATGTGTAAAGCAACTTCTGTATCACGAGAGCCTTGAAATAATTTTCTTTCATTGTTCCTCACGCCACCAATTTAGGAGGGAGATTTTTACCTTCCACCCTATTTTACACAAGGGCAAAAAAGGATAAGAAACGAGGTCAAGTTGGGCAAAGGACTCTGGCTCCCTTCAACAATGGACTCCGGCTCACTTCAGCAATGTGAGCGCAGGCCACACGATAGGTGAGCACCAGGCCTGTGGTGACATCTGCAGGCTGTATGCGAGTGTCTTTCCTCTGGGGCCCAGCTGCTTCCTTCTCCTGCCTGATCTCAAGCTGAGTACCCCCAAAACACCTCACCACACACAGACGCTCCAAGGAACCCTGCAGACTTCAGCAACTCCACAGACGATCAGGACCTGTGTGTTGACACAAGCTTCCTTCTGAAGGCCTTAAGGGAGAGTCCGTTCATGCCTCTCCCGTCGGCTTCTGGGAGTTTGTTGGCGATCTTTGGCATTCCTTGGCTGGGAGAGGTATCGCCTGCGTCTCTGCCTCCATCCTCACAGGGCCTTCTCCTTGTGTGCATCTGTGTCTATATTTCCCCTTTATAAGGACACTAGTCATACTGGATTCGGGCCCACCCTCTCCAGTAGGGCCCCATCTTAACGAATCGTCTGCAATGACTTGTTTCCAAGTGAGGTCACCTTCTGAGGTCTTGGGGGTTAGGACTCCAATATACAAACTTTGGGCAGACACGATTCAACCCATAACGCTAGTCTAGTGTTAAGGGAGAAAAAGTTAAGAAATGGCTTCAGTTGGAGCCAGGGAAAGCTCAACAGCAGTGCTGGCAGTCAGGGTAGTGGGATGGTAGTGAGAAGAGAGAGGTGGTGATGGAGAGGGAAGCTGCAGGCCGATTCTAGGGGACCTGCCATGTTCTACTTCCTGCCTGGTGTGTTAAGGACTGAATGTGTGTGTCCCAACAAATTCATGTGTTGAAATCCTACTCCCCCAACGTGATGGTATTTGGAGGGGAGCCTTTGGGAGGTGATGAGGATTAGATGTGGTCATGAGGGTGGGGCCTCATGGATGGGATTAGCACCCTTATAAGAGTCACAAGACAGCTGGCTTCCCCTCTCGGCTCTGGCCATGTGAGGACACAGCGAGGAGCTGGCCATCTGCAACCCAGAGGAGGGTTCTCACCAGACGCCAAATCTGCCCGCACCTTGATCTTGGACTTCTAGCCTCCAGAACTGTGAGGAATAAATATCTATGGTTTGGGAGCACCCGCAGTCAGTGGTGTTCTGCTGGAGCAGCCCTCAGGGACTAAGATGCTGTGCTTATGCGGTTGCTCGCTTCATGCTAATTCATCAACTAAATGTTTACATTTCATATACTTTTCTCTATGTGCGTTATACTTCACAATTTTTTTAAAGTTAAAAAATAGGGGGGCACAGGAAGAGTTTTTGCTCACCTGAGTGAAGTTGTAGTTGGCAGCCCTGATCTCACCTGTCCAGCCTGGTTCCATGGGCACTGGGGGCTCTGCTGACATGGCAGGTCCTGTGTAGATGGAGGGCCTGCTGTGTGTGTGTGTGCATGCACGTGTGTGTGTGTGCGTGTGAGGTGGTCCCAGGCTCCTTTTGTGGCTGGCAGCTCGCTGAGGAACAAGTTGCTGTATCCCGGTGGCCCCTCCATCAGACACATTGCCTGCTCCTTTCCTGAGTGGCAGTGTCCCTTGCTCCTGACCCTCTCTTCCCTGTCTGCTCCTTCAGGTGGCCACAGGAGCCTCTGAGACCCTTTCTGACCTTCCGGAACCTCATGGAACTGGGACGATGTCCTCTCCTTCTCTTCCTGGGCCATGGTCTCTTAAAGCCGCTGCTGACATGGGCCACTCCAGTGACCTTCGCCTTCCTGCCTGCCCCAGACTTCGGGGGACCACGTCCTGCACTCCCGGTGCTCTCTCACCATGCTCCACTCTTGCTTCTTCTTGGCAGGTACCTGCTGGGGAAGGAGACGGTATCCTTGCTTGGAGGAAGCGAGTCCCTGAATGAGCCCCACCTGGCTTCAGAGAGAAGAAAGCACTCTCCACCGGGCTGGGGGAGAAAAGCCTCTTGCTGCAGCCTCCCCACAGGCCACACCCCGACTTCCTTCTCCCCTCTGTGCTCTTCCACCTGGGCGGGTTGGGGTGGAGTGAGGCCGGTGCTACCATCTCTGCCTTTTGGGGTGGTCCCTCTGTGAGGCCCTTCCGTCCCCTTAGGACATGAGGACACAGATTCCTTTTATTTCCAGCACTTGCTAGAATCTACCATCATGCTGGTACCTCAGGGTCGGCACTGGGCAAAGAGTTGGTGCTGTAAGGTTGACAGACACCTGGGCCCCCTCACAGGGCTGCTGTCCAGAGGGGGACAGACTGGAAAGGCAGGTGAGTTGAGGCGTGGTGGTTAGTGGGCAGGCCATGGAGTCAGACTGAGGGGTTCCCACATCCACGGGGCCACCTGAAAACCAAGAGATGATTGGCGGGTTATTTCACCTCTTTGAGCCTTCTTTTCCTCCTCTGTAAAATGAGGGAGGGCTTTCTGGTGATTAAATGAGACAATGCACGTAAAGTACCAGGTAGATCACAAGTGCTTAATAAAAACTAGTTATTTTACATTATTTATATTATATAAGGTATATAAGTACATTATGTATTATAACATATAGTTATTTATATAATTTTTAATTTTTATTATTATCAGAAGAAGTCCCTAAAACGTGATGTGTTAGGACAGAAAAATGTACACGATGCAATGGGAGCCTAAGGAAGGAGCTCTCAGGCCTTCCTGAGATCCTCAGCAGAGTCCTCACGGAGGAGGGATGTCTCGGGGCATGTGACAGCTGAGCAGACATTGCCTTATGAACAAATGGAGAAGGGACCTTCTAGGCAAGTGGGGTCATCAAAGGAGTAAGGACCTGGCTTGTTTGGGGCTAGCAACCCGCTGATGGTTGAATCCAGAAGGATGGGGGAGGCGCCGTTCCCCGGGACTTCCTGGTTAGCTGCAGTTGGGGATGGCACCGTTCATGACAGCAGCTCTGGAGGAAGGCACACGGCCAGACATGAATGTTTCCTTTCTTCATAGAGTCTAATCTTTTTCAGAATATTGAAGATTTTATCGTAAATCCAAGTGCTGAGAGTACCCAGGCAGATGAGCTGCCTTCCTGTGAACACCTCATCAGCGTGTCATCCCCCAGGTGTTAGATCTGAGCTGTGGATGAGGCCGTAATAGCACAATGGGAGCTTAAACTAAGTCTTGATGTATGAACCCCACTCTTTCTGGGATGGTCTGTTTTCAGAGCCGGTTTGCTTAGGGTTGGATTGGCAGAGTGCATAGAGAAATCAGGGTCAAGTCCAGTGAGATCCTGTGGGGAAAGCTGAGACCAGGAAGCCCAAAAGCAAAGGTCAAACCCGCAAATTGCCAGCAGCCCAGTTGAAGTTAGGGAGACACACTCGGAGGTCCCACGTTGGGTGAAGATGGATGCGATCTGGAGTGGGCAGGTTAGGAAAAACGAGGGGCTTCAGGTGATCCTGTGACAACTTTGATGATTCCAGGCCCAACTTCCTGGGTGGGCATTGCAAGGTCTGGCTGATGTTAGGACTCTGGGCTCCTCGTATTGGCAGCTGAGGACCTGGCCCAGGAGGAATTTCAGCTGCGTGGGCTCATCCCCCCTCTGAGACACACACGGGCATGATTCTGTTCCCCAAGGCTTTCCAAAGAGGAGAGACAGCTCTGCAGGTACCAGCCGGCTCACTCAGCACTGAGAACGGAATCTGCATCTCAGCAATGACTCGTCCATGGGCTGAGTTATTGCGTCTTGAGAGCCAAGGGAGAGAAGGGGCAGGGGCTGGTACTACTCACTTCTTGTGGGTAAGAAAATGGGGGGAGGGGCATGTGAGCAACATTTGTGGAATTCGTCAAGATGTCTGCTGCCTGTTCTCCACAGTCAGGCGGCAAAGAGAACAAATTCCAGTGGCTCCAGGGCTCTTGCGAGAAAGATCTTAATTCCAGACCCTTTTACTCACCTCAAACTCCTTTTCTGAAGCTTCAAGTCACTCTAGCTTTCTCTTTTTTTCTGATTCTTCTGGGATTTGGAAGCTCATAATGTTCCTCTATGGCTCACCCACCATCTTGGGTCTTTATCATTTATGTCTCCTAAGGTCAAGGGAATATTAAAACCTAGAACCTGTTGTTTTTCTGGATGTTACCAAAAGAGCTGAAGTGGAAGAATAGACTCTTCCTCCCTCTTCCATTTCTCCTTCACTCTCCTTATCTTTCTCTCTCCTCCTCTCCTCTCTTCCCTTTTTCCTCAGGCTAGGAGATGATAAGAGAAAAAAAAATGGAAACGGAAAACTAAAATGAGACATACACTAATGATTCTGCTTTGGGCAATGGAAAAATAAACCATACCCACATTTCTATTTTTCCCAGGATCTGAAGAACCTTGGCTATTTGGGCAGTTGGCTATTCTTGGGTACATTTCAGAAATAATTCATGTTTATTTATTATGGAGTATTTATAACAGTGTTTCAGAGCAGGTTTCCAATAACCCCAAAAAGGACTGAGGGCTCCAGCTCTGGGAGGGATGGAGCGCAAAGGGCAGGATGTCATCGCTGCTTGGAATCACAGCCTCGCCCTCTCCTTAGTGTTGCACTTGCTGAGGCCAAAACGTGAGTTGGGGGAGAGTGGGGGGAAGGGGGCTGAAAAACAAGGCTCTGAGCTTTCCCTGAAAGTTTCCCTGAAAGGGGGTCAGAGCGTAAATTGGATTACTTTTAGCATTTGATGGAGTATACACACACACACACACACACACACTCTGGGCTCAGGCAGAGATTAAAGGTGACATTTCTGGAGGCACAAAAGGGAGGCGGATTCCTGAGCAGTCACCCACAGACCTGAGCTGCCCAGGAATGCTGACAGCTCCTGGGCACTGACATCATCCCTTCTCCTTGTCCTGGGAGGAGCCCTCTGACCCCCAGGTCTTGGGGCAATTATTTTTAGCCAGCGACCCCATCCTGTAGCATTCCCATGGTGTATTCAAGGGAGCCAGAATGTCAGAGAGGGCTCCTTTGACGTTATCGAGTGTCCGTCTCTTCCTCTGCCTGTGAAATTAGAGAATGTTAAGGATGGAGCCCTTGGAGCCCATCAGTCCAGCGTCTTCATTTGGTCGATGAGCATGGAGAGGTCGAATGGCTTGTTCAAGGTCAAACAGCCTGTTGCAAATCTGCCCTCTTGTCCCTCCCACCTCACCCCTCCGTCTGCCCTTTGTCTGTTGCAGCAGTTTCTACACAATTTGATCTTGGGACCCCTTGCACTCTCAGAAATTATTGATGATATCCAAGAGCTCTATTGATGTATGTCGTGTTAATTAAAGCTGAGAAATTTAAAAAATGTGATTTATTAATGCATTAAAAATACCTTAATAAACTCAGTTCATGTTAACATTAAATCTTTTATGATTAATAACTATGTTTTCCAAAACAGAAAAAAAATCAGTGAAAAGAGTGGGATGATTCTATGTTTCGCACATGGTTTTAATGTCTGGCTGAATAGACGACAGTGGGATTGTTATATCTGCTTCAGTTGCAATATCACACTTTATGTAGCCTCTGAAAAACTCTACTTGGAGAGAATGAGAGTGAAAAAATTTAACTTAATGTCTTTGAGTTATTATGAAAGGATCTCGGACACCCCTAGGGGTCCCTGTACCGTGCTTTGAGAACCGCTGGTCTATTACATATCTGTATTTGCGTTGTCCAAACACTCTGTTTTACTCTGGTTCAGACAGTCATTCAATCAATATTCGTTGAAGAACTACCTGGTGTTAAGCTGGGAATTTGAGGACAAACACAGCATACGTGAGTCTCAGTCCAAAAACTCGGCTACCTAGGAAACAGAACCCACCTTATTTTGCTATAACAATGTGATATCTGATTTCACTCCATCCTCTGCCAGGCTGCTGTGGGAAACTTAACCCCAATCCTTCTTAGTCTTCCTCATGCAAAGATTGGGGCATATTCTTGGGGTCTGGAATAGTGCAAAAGCTTTGAGGGGTGGTACTGTGGCCCCCCCGGATGCTCAGTCTACATGGGAGCAGTTGAGACATCCACTGTCCGGTCCGATGAGGCTTCGGTCCTGTGCCTCCATGTCAGGCTTGAGGCGGGGACTCTTCCTCTTGTTTCTGTCTGCCTCTCTCCCTCAGAGGAGCCAAGAAGGTGGGCACAGGTCCTCCACCCTCTACTGCCCCAGAAACCCGTGATTGCCTCTCGCATTCCCTCTTTCTCCCCTTCGGTTCCTTCCTTACAGGCCAGATGAATCTTTTGTCAGTGCCAAATCCTTCTCCCTGCAAGTTCCTTCAAGGCACTACCTCCTCCAATTCTCCCAACAAAAGCCAGAAAAACGTGCAGGCTATTTCTGGTGCCCACCCTGCTTCATGCCTCCCTTGGGATTAAACGAGTTAAAAATAAATGTGCCCAGAGCACATGAAGTACCCAATAAATGTAGCTATTAATATTCTTGCGACTTTTACTTGGGGATATTGAGGTACAAAGTGTGAGCCAGGAAAGGGAAAAATTCAGAAAAAGAAACCCCCTAGGGTTCACATCTCTGCATGCCCCATGACAACGACACCTGGGCCCCTCTTCACTAGCTGCCTCTCTCGATGTTCAAGTGGAGGGCTGAGAAGGGTCCCCCCAGTCCCCTTCCCTCCTTAGCCACTCTCCTTTCTCGGATCACACCACATTTTTATTTACAGGGAAGTCTGCTCCTAGGTCATTCTTCAGTAAGATAGTCCTCATGCAATCAGCAGGGTCTTGGGACGTATGCTTCGGCAAAGTCCCCGGGTCCCCCAACATGGCCCTGCTAAGGCCATCCAGCCTGTGCTCAGACCCCTCCGGGGATGTGCAAATTTGCAGAGACAGCCTACTCCTCTCCAGCACTTCTGTCCTCCTTCAGGTGACCGTCCAGGAGTTTTCAGTGGCATTAGCTTTGAACTCAGTGCCTCCTGAGAAGCAGCCCGGGCTGTCTGATGGGAGCTGTTGCCCAGCTCCAGGCTGTTTCTGTGGTGCAGGCAGACATGGCCATCCATCTTATAGGCAGTCAGGAATTATTCACAGAATGAAAGGTGTGAATGGGCAGACAAAGTCTCTCTGCAGGCTGAGAGCATCCTCTATGGGAGGTGGGTGGCAGCCTCTCCTAACGGGCTGGAGCCCATGGGGCAGGTCTGTTTTTGCCAAGACTCATCGTATTCACGGCTCCCTTCGCCCATCCTGACGGGGCTGCTAATGCATAGTCACTACGAGCTGTATGTGTGTGTGTGACACGCTATTGTGTGTCCACAGGTGCACGGCAGAGGGAAAAAGGCACAATATGGAGAGTCTTCTTTCTTTCTCCTAGTCTGTCAGCTGCAGGCCCTCCACCAAGCCTGGGGGATAAGTCTGGAAGAAATATGGTTGGCAACAATTAAAACTTTTTTAAGCGGAAATACAATTTGCATTTTCCTTAGGGTCTGACATCCATGGCCAAGTGGGTGTCAGGCCTAGTGAGAGCTGCTGTTGAATGCCATTGTAAGGCTAGGCCAGTGCCTAGTCTCCTGTGTGTGCAGGACAAGTAGGGTCCGGTCCCTACTGGACCTGGTGGCTGCACACCACGCTCTGGTGAGTCTGGGCAGTCTTATCTTCCTGTTCCCTGGAGTGGAAACTGGGGACGAGTGGGATTCATTCCAGGCACCTGCCGAGTTGAGAGCAGAGAAACAGCTTAGGACTCAGCCCCGTGGCCCCAGAGCCCGGGGCTCCTGCACAGCGACATGCAACCTGTGGGGGCTTGAGTCAAGAACCACAGTAGATTACAGCTCAGAAAAAAACTCCTTGTCTTGTCCTGAGCAGACGCGTGCGAGGTGAATCAGAGGTGAGTCAAATGCCTTCGGAGGAGGAAATGACTTATCAGGCTAACCTTCCTCGCCAGTGCATCCATCAGTCACTTGCAGAAAACAAAAGAGAGCAAGAGAGAAGACAGCGTGCAAACTGCTGATTGCAAACTTCCCTTTTTTCCAGGATTTGATGGAACTGTTGTGGGGGGGGGGGGGTGGTGCTGGGGGTGTCTTTTGGCCAAGTCAGGCCTGTTCTGTAAGGTGCAGGAGTTCCCTGAAGACAAAAGGCCATATACTTTCCAGGATGTCTTCTCCCATAGCACAGCCTCGGCTCTTCTGGGTGGGAGTTACCTCGAAGGCAGAACACGGTTGTCAGGGGCCTGGAGAGTATCCTAAAATAACTCTGTAGAGGCCTTCATGATGCAGGACTTTGCGGTTTAGAATCCAAATTCCACCTTGTGCCCAGGGCTTCTTGTTATTGCAATGGCAGCCGTCTTTGATTGTGGCCTCTGGGAAGACACAGGCCTTCTGTCTGAAATGCTTTGGCTTTCGCAGCTCAGCCACGTTCACTGCTACGGTACGAAGATGTCTCAAGTCATGCGTGACTTTATCTGCTGATGGTTTTCTTTCCACGTCTCATAAAGGTGCTTGGAGTGCTAGAGATGGAGGGAAATGCAGATCATTTAAACCCTTAATCTAACAGGAGAGGAAACTGAGGCTCGATGTCCATGACACGCCCAAGGTCCTGGAGCAAAGTCAGGAAGAGCCAGGACAAACCCCAGTTCTCCTCTCCTGCTGGTCCACTGTGTGTCTAACAGTCTCCCTGAGGCTAGTTAATAACAACTAAATTTCCATATGCTGTTCCATAATAGCGGTATATTGTTTCGACAACTCTGGAAATTAGTGCTCAAGTCTGTGTTTTAGGTCTCCGTTGCCTGACACTGTAAAGTTAGATTTGAATGCAGCCTAAACTTCCCGATGCCATGATTTGCTGATAGAGGTGAGGCATTTATATTTTGAGGAGGGGTTGATCTCTCTCTGTAGCTGACTCTAGATTTTTTTCCCTCTTCTGTTTTCACAGTGAACGTGGGATTCTGTCCCGGGACAATCTGTGAACTGTTCCACCACCACGAGATTGTCGTTTTATTTCACACCCCCCATCAGCAACACGAAGGGCTGTAATTGATGTGGCTCAGAGATGGAGTCCAAGCAATAAAAATGAATCCCTCAGGACAGTCCGCAGCGACGCAAACGGATCCAGCGTCTGGCTTTAATGGGAGCGGGAAATCGCTAACAGATGACTGTGACGTTCACAGGGCTGGAGGCCCTGCCTTCCAACTGAAACCGTTTCTGACGGCAGCCCGTCCTCCCCACATGTGCTCTGCAGACGTGGGTTATTTACAGGCTGCCCGGAGAGCAGCCGAAGCTAAATGTATAGCAGCAGGGGCTGCGTGTGTGAAGGCTGAGGTCATGGTTATTCATTTCAGGCTGTAAAGACATTTGGTTTTAAAAACCCCAGCGACTCCGCTGGGATTGGCTTTCCGAGAAGAAAAACAGCGCCCGAGTTCTTTTCCTGTCCAAACACCGGTGGGATCAGCACTTACATCACCGGCCCCCACTTAACCCTTTGTTGGGAGGAAGGCCTTGCAACCTCTAACTTGCTGCTGGCGATTTTACCTGTTGGAGGAAGATGGCGTGAGTCACAGTGACTTACTAAGAATTCACTAAAACGGTGTCTGATGCGTAGGTACCGGAACCAGAAGGCACAAAAACCACTAAGAAAGTACACGAGGGCTCAGAAACAAGCATTTTGGTTTTTTTCAAGAGGATAAGTCCATTTCTGGAATCAATTTCCTCATCTGTAATACCAAAGCAGAGAGGAGGGACCAGACTCTTTCTCAGTCCCTCTCCAGCTCTTGCACCTCACAAGCCCATGAATACATTCAATCTTGTATTATACGATTATTTTTAATCTACGTACTGCCTCTCCCAAGGTGGATATTTACGTGACATGGGGGGCCATGTCTGGGTGCACACAGCTTTTTTTCTTCATCCTCCTGCCCCGTGGGCTCACTACTCTTGAATCAAAGAGGTTTATTGAGAGGTGGGGAGTTGTTAGTGTTTTAAATATGCTGGGCTCTGCACACTGTATCACAGACGTGCACTGCGGAAAACAAAGGTGAAATTGGGGGTGACGGTGGAGGCAACTGTGTTGGGGGCTGAGGAGACAATGGGTCCTTTCTTATACGAAGATGTCCAGGTTGATGACAAATCCAAGGGATAATGTGACAAGTCACAGTCCATTCCCCAAAGGTAACTCTTTTCAGCCCTCCTGTACACCAGAGGCGTCACCCTGTCACTGAGCCACCTTTGAATATGTGCAACAACAGCCCAATCTAAGATCAGCATACCCCGAATCAAGGCTTTATTAACAACCTACAATTTAGCAAAACTCTGCTCACGCAGAGAAAAAAGATTGGAATGACGAAGTGTTACTGTGGGTGAGAACACACGTGGTGTGTATTTTCATCTGCTGTTCACTTTTGTGTTCTATATTTTCAAACACAAACACAGATGAAGTATTTTCGTAATGAGATCAAAAGTCTTAATCCCATTTAGTTGGTAATTTAGTAATGTTAGAGCCAGGGGGAGTTTCTCAAAACGGGTTTCCCTCTGCCCCCAGGGGCAGAACCACGCTCACTCCTCTTCCTGCTTCATTGAGATTTGGGCAATTCCATACACTCCTCTTCCAAAAGCAAGAAAATGTGACTTCTGGCATTGATGTGAGTACCTCACATAGACTCACGTGGCTCCATCCTTCATGACATTCAGGACCTGAGTGAATTCCCCCTCCTTTGGCAGCATTTGTCCTCTGTAGCGCAACTGTGGGCACAGAACTGTGTTCTTTCTTGTGTTGTCCTTGCAATGTTTCACGTCCGTTTGTCAGCTCACCTCTCAAATCATCAAGCAGGCCACTTGAGAGTGGTAATCATGTCATCTTCCTTTTAAGTTCTTTCTTTTTTTGTTTACCCGCTTTATTGAGATGTAATTGACATATAACACCGGGTAAATTTAAAATGTACAACGTCGTGATTTCATATTTGTATATATTGCAAAATGAGTGCCACAAAAGACTAGTTAACACATCCCCAAGTATGGAACGCTTCACAAATTTCAGCATCATCCTTGCGTGGGGTCCATGCTAATCTCCAGATGTTCCAATTTTAGCACTTACCTTATTGTTAAAATGGCCTAGGTTGGTGCCTCATATATATTAAGCATTGAGAAATGAATGCAAAACGCAATTGTTTTTGAACCGCACTGATCGCATGCTGCCTAAATTCTGAGAATCTATAAGGTAAGGACTTCGAGGCACCCCGGACGAGGTTTGCGTAATACGACAGAGAGAGGGGAAGAGTTCTGAACATTGGGGGATGACACCCGTGAGTGGGCAAAGCACGCAGGGGAATGCCATGAGACGTGCTTGTCGCGGGTCGTCTGTTTGCCTTGGCCTCCTGGGTGGCCGAGCAGCAGTGGAGGCAGGTGTGGCCTGGGGGGCTCCCAGAACAGACCTTGATGGAAGGCACGGCACAGCCACACTGCCTCCACTGTGCAGGCTGTGGTTTCCCTCGGGCCCCTAGAGAGCCACTTACATAACAAAGAGAATGGGGGTCATCTTCCCAGAGGTACAACCAGTGGGAACTCAGCCCAAGACCCTGTGACAGGCATGCTTCAGCCTCAGGTCGACGTGAGCTCCCAGCCGTGGTGGCATCAGGGTTTGGAGGTGGCAAGTCCTGCACCAAGGGTCTCCGGCCTGAGTCTCGGTCACATTCCAAAGGACATGTTTGCCGGGGTGTGTGTGTGCAGAGGTCACACACCGGCTGGAGCCAGCCTCCCCTCCGCCGCTGGCCCAGCTAGGCTCATTCATCTCCCGCAGCTGTCAGGGCAGAGAACAACAGGTGAAAGCAGGCCCGGCTCATTGTTCCCAGGAAGCCTTTAGCTACGCCTGCCACCCCTCCGCCTGCCCAGCACAGACCTCCAGCTTAGAGTGTTTCATGCTGGGAGGCCAGCTCTCCGAGCCACCGTGACCTGGAACGGCCTCTGTCCAGACCTAGCCCTTGAAACTTCCCTGCGTCGGGTCCTAGAAGCTGCCTTGGGGCATCTTGAAGGGCTGGGTGAAATGCAGGGACAGGTGCTCCGTCCCTGGGGAGCTCAGGTGGAGGCCCTGATGGCTGCAGGTCAGAGAGTGCATTCCACCTCCAGGCCCAGCTCCTCTGTCACCCAGGGTGGCGGCCTGAGCTGCTTAGTATTCCAGGTCCGTTTGTCAGCTCACCTCCCCAGATCTTCAAGCAGGCCACTTGAGAGTGGTAATGGTGTTGTTGCCTTTTAAGTTCTTTCCAATGGCTTAGTTGGGTACTTTATATCTATATAAATATACATATTTATTAAGCATCGAGAAATAAATGCAAAATGCAGTTGTGTTTGAACCATCCTGCCTAATTTCTGAGAAACTATAAGATGAAGCCTTCAAGGCATTCTGAATGAAGTTTGCCAAATATGACAGAGAAAGAAGGAGAAAGGATGAACATCAGGGAACACTAACGAGGCAAAATACACAGGGAGCAGTAGGAAAGGCTGTGATAATTGGAGACGGCCCTAAGGCTGGGTGGTGGGGGGAGTTAGGTCTTCAAGCCTGGGGCAGGGCTTGCCTGGCCAACCGGAAGGGTTTCCTCCGGCCCTTCTTGCAAGGAAGGCTGTCCCCAACTCTGCTCCCTCTGCTCTGGTGGCCCAGACCTTCACCTCTTTGTCACTGTCTCCCTTTTTTTGGAGGAGGAGGCAGTGAGTTTGAGGAGAGGCCGAGTCACGCTGAGGTGGGAGACTGGGAACAAATTCCAGAGAAGGGAGGCAGTTAGGCTGGGGCTGGGTCCCAGATCATCAGAAGAGTGATGCACAATCATAGAAACCCAGGGTGAGTCTAAGCAAAACACCAAATCAAACTTTAAGTCAAATCAGTGACTCCTAGCAAAAAGGCCTGGGGCTGGTTGCATCAGAGGGTGAGCAGGCCCCTTCCATGCCTGGGGCCAGGACGCTCCATGAAAACAGCCAGTATGCCCCAAAGGCAGGAATGGGAGAGTACCACGGAGGGTGGATGTTTAACCACAGGCCTCCTAGGACAGTTCAACTGACCTCATCTTATCAACAGAGTAATTAAGAGTTGTCTTTCAGGAAATGAGGGTACCAACCTTGTCCAGTTGAGGCCGGCTGAGACAACCAACCCATCAAGTGGGCCTGTGTAAATGTTCCGTAAGTGACCTTTTCGACATCAAGGGGCTGAAAACTCCACCCTCAGATCGTGCTAACACCACCATTTTGTGAACATGAGTCCCATGCAGAGTCACGAAGCTTGACTGCACTTGCACAGATCATCAACTACTTCACTTCTCCTTACCTCCAATCATCTATCTATCTCCACACGTCAGACCTCCCTGCCCTTCATCCCATAAATTTTGCCCCAAGCCCTGGATCAGGGCGACGGATCTGAGAGCATGGCCTCCTGTCTCCTTGCGGATGGGTCTGACAATAAAGCTTTTTCTTTTCTCAAAAGCTGATGCTGTAATAATTGGCTCTTGTTACCTGCATCAGGTGTGAGAACCCCATCTTTGTGGGCTAACAGACACCCGGGCTGGGGCCCACCCTCTGGGTGGAGGAGGCTTTCTTCCATCCCTGAGGGTTTTCTCTCTTCATCCTTGGTGTCTCCAGTCCAGACGGCAGTTCCCTCACCCAGTCGTATGCATAGAAATAGGGGAGTGGGACAGGACAGTTTACCCCCAAACTGCTCCACCAGTGTTTGAAATTCTTGTCATCAGCCTCATGCCTCATGGAGCTGCTCAAAAAGATGCCATCTAATTAGGCTGCTTAAGCTGTTTGAGAGTGCATTTAGCAAGAATTGCTTTATTAGATTTTCCATTCTGGAAACTGTGGAGTCATCATTCTCCTCTGCCCTCCCCTCCTCCTGTCCTCCCCTCCCCTCCTTTCTCCTGCCCTCCCATCTCTTCCCCTCTCCCCTTCTCTTCTCTGCTCTTCCTTCCCTTTCGTCCTCCCTCCTTTCCCCCTCCTTCCCCTGCCCTCCCCTCCTCCGTGTCCCCACACCTCCCCCTCCTTCCTTCTCCCTCCTCCGTCCTCCCCTCCCCCAAGTCCCCTGACCTCCCCCTCCTTCTCCCTCCCTTCTCTGCCCTCCCCTCCTGTCCCCTGACCTCTGCTCCTTTCCTCTCCTCTCCCCTGCCCTCCCCTAGTCCCTTCCTCTCTGCCTCAGCCTGCACTCTGATCAGGTCCTGTGAGACTGTTTCCTCCCTTTGGACTTTCCACCATCCAGTCTTCCCGCTGTGACACCCAGGCTGATCATCTCAAAACCCCGTTTGGCCACCTCTGTTTTAAACCTGTGTTTGACAGTTGCCCACGGCCCATAAGACTAAGGCTAATTCCCCTACCCTCAGCTTTAAGACTGTCTCCTTTATCTCCTCACCCCTGATTACTCCAACGACCCCCTGGAGGAGAACTTTACCCACCTATATGGTATCTACGTCTTTTCCCACCTGGGACCCACCTGCTTCCACATTTCAAACTCTGCTTCCCTGTCCCCATGCCGGGACGGTGGTCTGAGTTCCTCGGTGTCCCTGTCCACATGCTGAGACAATCTTCTGAGTTCAGCTGAAGTCTCAAATCCCCCCTCAAGCCTGGACAAACTTGGGCACTGTGCTGTCCCCTTTCTGGAACTCTTGAAACCCTTTTTATTGTTGCAATGCTTTTTTGGTTTTTACTACTGGTTATGCTGTAATGCATTCATTTGTTTTTCCTTTTCCCCTTTTTTGTTTAAAGATTGGCACCTGAACTAACATCTGTTGCCAACTTCTTTTTTTCTTCTTCTTCTTCTCCCCACAGCCTCCCAATACAAAGTTGTATATTCTGGTGTAGGTCCTTCTGGTTGTGCTGTGTGGGACACTGCCTCAGCATGGCCTGATGAGCGGTGCCACATTTGTGCCGAGGATCTGAACCAGCGAAACCCTGGGCTGCTCACTGAGGCAGAGCGCACGAACTTAACCACTCAGTCGCAGGGCCGGCCCCAATGCATTCGCTTTTTTTGACTCACATATTCTATCCAACTTGATGATAATCCCAAGTTGGTCAAGGACTTCATCTCATATGATTGAAGCTTTGGGACATCCAGGTAATAGTTTCTGGATAGACTCAGTAGAATCTGACTTTTTATCATGAAGCATCCACTCAACCTAGCAGGACACAGGACAGTAAGTGCTGGTGTGGCCCGGCAGAACGAGGTGGAAGCATGGGGTGTTTCCTCCTCAGACATGGCAAGTCCTGGGGCTTGGGGACAACACGAGGGTGCTAGGAATGAGGCTGAAAGAGTGTTCCAAGGGGTGGTGTCACATCTCAGGGTCTGGAACACATCCACCCAGCTGGGGACAGACAGGGGCCACAGGAGCTGACTCATCTGTAGCCATAGTCTGAATCTCAGGGCGTGGGGCTGGGGCAGCCGGGACTGGCACGGATATTGGGTTGCAACAGAAGAAACTTGACACCTCGATTGTTCTCTCTGGAATATTCTGCCAAGGAACCTCCATGAACGCCAAGCAGGGACGGCTTCTCAGCACTGCTGCAGGCCCCAGCCAGTGGGGCGGGAACCGCCTGCAGTGCCTCAGCTAGGGGAGGATGGCCCTCCAGGACAGATGGGTGCTGTGGATGCTGGAGCCTCACTGGGCACATCTTGGACTTGCCGGCATGGGGAACCCATGCGCTGGAGGCCTGGCTTGCCTGATCCCGCCACCCTGCCCCAGCCGAGCCCTAGCTGGCTTCCTCCCTGCCTGGCCCTGCGATCTGCTGAAATGCCCCGACTCTGCCTCCTTGCTCGTCCCCACTGCACCTCAAGTGTCTCTCCCTCTTCCTTTTGCTCCCGCCTCTGCCATCCTCTCCATCATCTCCCTGCACCCAGTGCCTCTGGGGTCACCAAACAAGCATGGGGGAGCCGTCCTGGCAGCCCAATAAACCGCCTTCAAAATAGCTTCGCTAAACCCACTGGGGACACCCAGTCTCCCTGGCTCCTGCTGCCCCATCTCTCCCTCACATGGTCCCAGCTGTGCCCATGGAGAGGCTGTCACTCAAGGGCCTGGTGTGCAGGCCTATTTTTGGGCCACTCCGGATGCATGCCAGAACTTTCTCTAGGGCACTTCCCCGAGGTCCCTCAGGCCCACCTTCCTGGTCGACAGCAACTGAGTGTCCCTTGGCTTTCCTAAGGAAAGGTGGCACTGGCTCGAGGCATCCTGGAATCCAGCAGAGGAGACAAACTGGGGAGAAGAAGGTGACGGTCTCCCAGAGAGAGGAAATATTGGCTAAGTTTTGGGCAGGCTTTCCTTGGAATGGAGTAGGGGACCGCTGGGGCAGGTGGCCACAGATGCCTGCCTTTAATTCCATGACAGAGGGCCTCTCCAGTGCTGGGACTAGGGTGAGGTGAGCAGGGAGCCCTGGCCCCAAATTTCAAGAGGCGCTCCCTCTTAGGTTTGCACAACTCCCCTCCTCACCGCCCTCCCCTACAATGAGGTAACCTCACTCTGCTGTGAGTGTTAAAGTGAGAAATACCTGGGCTGAGAGTCAGGGTGGGTGCCATTCCATAGACTACTTCTCTGGGCCTGCATTTTCTCATCCATAAAATGGGTGTAATAAAACCCCACCCATCTACTCTGCAGGATTGCTGAACACACGTAACAGACCCTCGATGGGGTGACACTCAAGCACACAGGGTGTTTGCAGCACCTTCCGAATGCCCCCAGCTTCTGGAAGGGGATGTGGAAAAAGTCCGATACCAGGAAGGAGCAGCCTGTCAGCCCATGGTAGAAATGCAGAGAGCAGCGGATGGGGAATCTCCCTTCCTTGCTTTTCCCTGGGGTCACACATCTGTCCTCACCTGCCAGCCTTGTGGCATGTGGGAGGAGACCCTACAGCCCATGATAGGAGTGGGCTTGATCTGTTGTGTTCTTCAGAGCAGGCCTTGTTCTGTAAACCTCAGGGCCTCCCAGGAGGAAACCCCCGTGTGTGCTAAATGACCACCCCCAGCAGCAGTGGGAGGGGAATAAATCACCACCGGGGCTGGAAGATGTGTGTGACATATGCGAACTGTCATTCTACCCACAGAAACTGGGCAAGGATGGATGCGGCCTCTGCTCCACCAAGTAGGTGTCACTTATGAGAAGAGAGGCTGCCTCAGCTGGAGGGGCTCCTGGCTGTCCTTCCCCAGCACGGCAGGGGCTCAGGCTAGGCAAACTGCTGGGAGTGTAACTGGGAGCCAGCTATTGTCCCCTCCTAACTCAGCATCTGAGAGAGCCAGCAAGCATGGGTCACTCACAGAAGAGAGAGGGCCACTCTCTGAGCTCCAGGCTCTGGCAGACACTCCAGAGGCATCTGGGGACTTTTGCCGCCTGCCTGGGGGCCTGGAAGAAACGCTTTCTGTGCCGCTGCCAAACTTCCTCAAAGAACAATGGAAGAGAAGATGCTGCCTTCCTGCTGGAGAGGCTGGAAGGGGTGTGGTGGTTATAAGTCTTGGAGAGGTCAGGCAGAGTGCCTGTGGCTGGGAAGCCGGCTCCCTGGTGGGGCAGGCATCATGACACTGCTCCCGCCTGCCCAGCCCTTCCCAGGGGCCTGGGGAGCACTGTCGCCTCCCTGTTATTAGGGCACTTGGAGAGGCTGCAGGAGGCAGCGTCTCCAGCAGAGAGGAGCCATTTTCTCCTGCTTCCTGGGGTCACAGTTTCTAATTAGTGGTGTGGAGCTGAACGACACTTCTTGGTCCTTGCCACTACTGTTAACAGCTGTCAACATCATCACAAGCCATTTGTTGATGCCTTCAGTACCCATTGCAAGATGTTTCTATGAAGACACTATCTCTGCCTTCTAGAAGATTCCAGGTTACTTATGGAAAATGCAGACCAGCACGGCAGAAGGAAAGGCAGCACTGTAGGATAAGACCAGGGACTCTGGAGCTCGCTGCCTTAGTTCGAATCCCGACTTGACTACTTACTGGCTGTGTACCTTGGGTGTGGTACTTAACTGCTCCATGCCTCAGTTTCCACCTCTGAAAATGGGGATGAAGATAATAATGGCACCTTCTCTATTGAGCTGTTTTGAGGATTAAATGAGTCACTGTTTGCAAAGCGCTTAGAACAACGTCTGGCATTATGCGCTTAGGGTTGGTAAAATAAATAACATATAGGTAAAATAAAAATGTGGCCACAACAAATGGTAAGAGGAGGTATTCCATTTTTCAGATGAGGTCTGGCAGTTTTCCAGCATGGGTTTTGTTTTTTAAGCCTAGTTTCTGTCGCTTTGAATCTGTTTTGGGTTTGTAGGGGAGGCACACGTGAAAGAAGGTGATTCCCAAACCCAGGGACCTTCACAAAGCAGCTAAGACACAGGCCAGCTGCAGGAGAGCCACTCTCCTGGGAGCAAAGCGTCGCATTAATCTCTTCTCTGACAGGTTCAAGTGGACTGCGAGAGGTCCGGGCGCTCCTGAATCAATGCTGCTGTTCTGAGAGGAGAAATCATGAATGAGAAGGCCTCTGGTGAGATCAGGGAGCGTGATGGTGTCCGAACTGGTGTGCGGGGCTGATTACAGACAGATCTTCCAGGGACGGTGCAAGAACAGGCGTTTACATAATGTTACATCCCCACTGGATGACGGTCTCTCCATTCCTCCCAAGACCCAGTGGAGAAGGAGAGAGAGCCCTAGCTAGAGAAGGGTGCAAAGGATACTGGCTTCCCCTATCCAGCACAGCCAGGCGTGGAGCTGGAGTGGAAGCTGTGCTTTCTCAGCAGCAAGGGGTCCTCAGATGAGAGGGTCCCTGTGGTACGGCAGAGGAGGGACAGCCCTTTCATTAGTGGGTCCGACCAAGGGCAGCAATGTGGGCTGGGGGCTTGTAGCCTCTGGCTGTCCTGGGGAAAGGGTCATCGGTCCCTCTAATGGACAGGGCTACCTGGGTGTGGACCTCACCCCTATTGGGAGTGGCCGGGCACAGCCTGACCATACCTGGGGTGACTAGCAGTTTGGAGGTTGAGCTGTCCAAGCATATCGAGGCTGCAAGGCATTCAGAGTCTAGGGCCCTGCGGCGAAAATAACTCAGCATGCTTCTAAAAGCACACAGCTGAGTCACTAACACCAGGTGAAACCATTTAAAAGCATTTCCTCTGTGCCAAGCACTCCTCTAAGCACTTTATCTAGAGTCACCCACCCAATCCTCGCTGGAACCCTCGGAGATAGGTCGTGTTATTACCTCCATTGTGTAGATGAGGCAAGTGATGCACAGAGAGCTTAAGCAACTTCCTCAAGGACACACTGCTTGTAAATACTAGAGTTGGGTTCAAACCTGGGCTAGTTGGGCTCCAGAATTCTTGCTCTTAACCACAACATTAAACAGCTCCTGAGTCACACAATTACATGCTTACATTCTAAACACAACACTGGAACCTGAATTCAGATGGCATCAGCCACCTCTACTTCTGAGACCTGCACACTTTGCCTGAGGGGTTCCCAGCTACAGGTGTAGGGGAGCGGGTGACAAACAAGCATACAGTGTGTCCCAGTGGCATCTGCTTTCTAGGGTGTCATGTCCCATTGGCTCGCACAGGGTTTCAGAGTGGTTACAACCCTCAAGACAATTTCTGTGCAGCCAAATTTCCCCTGTGATGTCTTTCTTAACAGTGTAGGTTTTGGCCCGTTATTCCAACCGGACTGAGTCTCCTTTATGGATTCCAGGTCAGTCTTCTGGAGCACCTGAGCGCCTCCTCACAGCTTTGTGTCATCTGTGAGTCTGATCAGCCTGTTCTCGTTCGAGTCACACATTTAAACAGTGAAGGGACAGGATGAGGCAAAGACACTCTCTTCAGTTACTATTATTTAATCAACTACAGATGGGTCCCACTGTGGGCTGTCATCCAGCCCACTGCTCCAAAGGGTATAATAGAAAAGTCCCACAGTCCCCACTCCTCTGGCTGCTCCTCTCCTAGCTGAGCTGCTCTGTGGCCCCCTCTTCACCTTTCCTCCCAGATCCTGTTCCTTCCCCGTCCTGGGAGGGGGGCTGTCCTTGGGGACAGGTTCTGAAACCAGAGCTGCTGCCAGGGGTTCCCTCTATTGTCTTCAAAGCCCACGGAGCAGAACAAACCGGCCTGAGATTCGCATTACAGCGGGTGCTTTGGAAGGGAGGGGCCCATCACAGCTGTTGCCAAGGCAACCACGGGGCAGAGAGAGTAACAGAAAAGAGCCTCCTGCTGGACCGGTCTCCCGGGGTCAAGGAGTTGAGGGGAGGGCCAGGGGTTGGGCCAGGTCCGCTGTTCAAGAGCGATTGTTCCGAGCGTCAGCTGAGGATTACTCTGCCCGCTTGGCCGGCCAGCCTCCCGCACCGTGCCCCGTGGCCTTCCACCTGCAGGTGCCCCTGCACGTCTGCCTCAGGGTCGGGGGTTCCCCAGGCCCTGCAGAGCCCTTTCTTTTTACACATTCCCACCCCCAACCCGGCTGTCTTCAATCTCTTCTTCCCCTTCCCTCTTCCTCTGTTGGGACTCTTTTCCCCCTCCTTTCCCAGGTGTGAGAACATCAGCATCAGAAGACTGAAACAATAAAACATAAAATAAAAATCAGATGAAACCAAGGTCTGTGGAGGGACCGATGGTGGCCACATTGGCGGATCCAGCCCGCAGCCTCAACACCTCAGCGTCCACAGCGCCTGGCCCGACAACATCTGACACAGGTCACTGATCTGTGGGACACCTCCTTGAGGGTCTTCATGATGGTTCTTCCCTGGGGAATCAGAGGGACATTTTCCTTTGGAAGACCTTAGATACTTGGCCACGCCCTTTCTTTGCTCCAGGGCTCCCCTCCCCTCCTCTGTCCTGAGCAGCCATATCCTGGGAGACAGCTTTCCTTTTCAGACAGAGCCCATCCCAGCTATTTGCACTTCTGGAAAACCCTAGCGTTTCAGATACTCATGGAGCTCCCTCCCCTGAGCACAGGCTTAAAACCTTCCTCACTTCTTTAGGCCATTTCTGCTTCATTCCCACCCAACCTGCAGGTTCATTTCTAATCCCTTGATTTTGCAGTAATTTTTTTGGTTGACTCTGTCTTTCTCAAAATATCCAGATCAGAAGAATCCCTCAGAGCATTTGGAATTATTTAGAAGTATTTAGAATTCAGATTCCTGAGCCCTGCCTGAGACCTGTGGAATCAAGGACTCTGGGAAGTTTTTCTGGGAATCTGTTTTGGAAAACTTGCCCCAGGTGATGCTCCTGTTTGGGCAAGTTTGGGGAACCTAGGCCAAGTCACGCGTTTCCCTTCTCAGGCTTGGCTCCACATCTCTGTCTCTGGACCATAGGGGCACTCTCTCAGCTGCAAGGTGGAACTGATCCTCACAGCTTGGCCAGCTTGCATGCACCGCCCAGGCCAGGAAGGTGCTGGGGGAGGTGGTGCAGGTGAGCTCAGCCCGGCCCCACTGTCAGCCTCAGGCTGGCCCCGTTGGCCCTGTGTGCTCCCCTCTCCAGTGTGGTCAGACCCAGGGTCAACTGGGTACCCTTGGCCTGCCATGCTGTGGATATTACATTGATGCCTATTGACTTGCAGGCCTTGAGCCCCAGCAGGAATGGTGGGGAGCCCCATGATGCCTACCAGGTATCTCATGTCTCCTGGCTGTAGGAGCTGGCAGGAGGTAACACACCTTTGACACAAGCTCCTTCCCCTGTGAGCACTCCAGCATGCAACAGCAGAGTGGCAGCACCGTATACTGGGAGAGTGTGGAGTTTGGAGCTCAATAGCTCTGGATGGCAATCCTGGCTGCCACTTGCTCCCTGTGATATCTCAGAGCTCTCCATTTCCTTATCTGTAAAACAGAGATGATAAGGAACTTCACAGGGTTGCTATGAAAATTAAGCCGGTACAATGTCCAGCAGAAATTAAAGAAATCCCAATCATAATCCTGACAAGCTTTCGTTTTTTTAAAAAGAAACTGACACGTGGATTCTAAAATTTATTTGGAAATTGAAAGATCTAGAACAACCAAAACTATTTAGAGAAAGAAGAAAAAGTTGGAGGGCTTACACTACCTGACATCAAGATTTGCTGTAAAGCTATGGTTATCAACAGTGTGATATTGACATTAGAAGAGACAAAGAGATTAATGGAACAGAATAGAGAGTTCAGGAAGAGACCCCCGCTTACATGGACAATTGATTATTGACGAAGTCATCAAAGCAATTCAAAGGGGGACAGGATAGACTTTCTAGCAAATGGTGCTGGAACAACTGGAAACCACTGGGAAAAAATGAACTCAATCATTACTTCACCATGCACAGAAGTTAATTCAAGATGGGTCATAAACAAAAATACAAAAGCAAAAACTATAAAGTTTTAAATGGAAAATGTAGGGTGGATATCTTTTTGATCTAAGGGTAGGCAAAGATTTCTTTGGTACAGTACAGAAAACAACCATAAAATAAACAATCAATGAATTAGACTTCACAAAAATCGAGAACTTCTGCTCACCAAAGCAAACCTCAGAATAGACGAGCCACAGACTGGGGAAAAGTAGCTGCAGAACATATATCTGACAAAGGGCCTGTAGTGAGGATATATAAGGGATTCTTGCAAGTTAATAATAATAATAAAAAGCCCAATTAAAAAATGGGCAAAAGACTTGCCAAATCCTTCATAAAGGAATATATTCAACTGGTCAATAAATGCATGAAAAGATGCTCGACATTATTACTCCTCAGGGCAATGAAATTAAAACCATAATGAGATACCGCTTCAGCCATGAGAATGGCTAAAATTAAGGAGACTTAGAACAGCGAGTGTTGGCGATATAGAGCAACTTGAACCCTCATACGTTGCTGGTGGGAGTGTGTAAAATGGTAACCAATTTGGAAAAAGGTTTGTCACTTTCTTATAAAGTTAAGCAGATATCTAAACTGTCACCCAGAAATCCTACCCCTAGATATTTAGCAAAAACATATGTCTACAAAAATATGTGTACAAGAACGTTCATAGCAAAATACTGGAGCTAAAAACTGGAAGCAACACTAGTGTCCATCAGAAAGAAAGTGGATAAGTGAATTTTGGAATACTCATGTAATTTACTTCCATGACACAATAAAAAGGAATAAACCTGTGACACCTGCAATGACATAATGACTTTTACTGACATCGTACTTAGGAAAAGAAGCCAGACACAAAAGAGTACATGCATGTGTGTAGGATGCCACTTATGTGAAGTTCCAGTGCAGACAACTAATCTCTAGTGGTAGAAATCAGATCTGTGTTTGCCTCTGGGTGAGGGCTTGATCAGGAATGGGCACATGGGAATTTTCTGGAGTGATACAAATGTTCGATATATCTTGGTAGGGGTGTGGGTTCCATGGGTATACACATTTGTCAAAACTCATTGATTTGCACACTTCAGATTTGTTCATTTCATTGTATATAAATTTCACTGTAGAAAAACTACAAACAGGCATTGACCCTAGTTAGTAGGTTTGCTTTTTTCAATGGTATGGAGTAACAATTCTGAAACCGCTTTCTGTTTCCTATGGGCTTGAGCAAACAAGAAAATGTCTTAATGTTAATGGGAACCAGGTTTCTCACTGTTGGAGAAGGAAGTTAAAAATATGGGAAGAGTGAAAGCGAGAATGTAGCTTTGTGGCGTTGTCTTGGATAGGAGGCGTCGGTATGAACTCATGGTTTATAAGATCTTTATCTCTATCTTTATATAGACATAGGATGTGGGCATAGTTGTAGACCTAGAAATAAATACAGAGGAGTGTGCAGGCATGTGTGTATCTTCCTAGCTCTGTCCACTGAGAGGACCTACAAGCAGCGAACACCACTAACAATGTGCTTGCTTACTTAGCACCCAGATCTTGGTTCTAAATACCATTCTCTTCCAAAAGGAATCAAGTCTCCTCACAGATAGGCTGTTTCCAGGACTGGGCCAGGAAAGCACAAGATAAGCCGGGACCATCTTGTTGAATCAGAAAGTAAGGAATACTCCAAAAGATGGAGGCATATCAAAAGGACATGGAAACCAGTCCCGTTCATGGGCTCCCACTGGCCAAATCCGGGGTAAAATGGGTATCAAATTAAGTAGTGACATTAATGGATATAACCCATTGAATAAAATTAAAATCCATGCATCCTTAGTGATACAAATAAATGAGTGAATAAATAATTAAATCAAGGAAAGGGGAACAGTCTTGCCTATAGTGAAACGTGAATTACTAAATATAAAAGAAGTGAGAAAGTTAGAAAATCATCAATGGGTGCTGAAACAAGTAGGTGCAAGTTTGATGAGGAACAAGATGTTTACATAGTCTCAAAGTATCAATTACTTATTAATTACAAAGGGAACAGTAATTTTACAGTGAAGAACCTGGTGGACACCACCTTAACCAAGCGATCAAAGTTAACATCATCAACATTGGGACAAACCCATGTCCTGTGCCTCCTGATATGACGCACTGAGAAGAACACAGCATCACACCTGTGGTATTCCCACCAGAAATGCACAACCTGGAACTAAGCATGAGGAAACATCAGACAAACCCAAATTGAGGGACATTCTGTAAAATAATTGGCCTATTTCCTTCAAAAATGCCAAGGTCAAGAAAGACAAAGAAGGAAAGACAAAATCTGGTCCAGATTCAGGAGACTAGTCCAGTTTTCTATTGCTGTATAACCAACCACCCTAAATTCAGTGATATAAAAATATTTCATTGCGTTCTTGACTTCTGTAGGTCAGGAATTCAGAGAAAGCACAGCAGGGATGGTTTGTCTCTGCTCCACAGTTTGGGATCTTAGCTGGAAGACCCAGATGGCTGGGGGTGACTTGAATGGAAGACAGGAATCACATGGAATGTTCTTCACCCACATGCCTGACGCCTTGGCCAGGCTGACTCAAAGTCTGGGCTCCGCTGGGATGGTCAACCTGAATGTCTGTGTGTGGCCTCTCCTGTGTCTGGGGCTTCCAAAAGTCAGGACAGCTGCAGGGTAGCTCAGGATTCCAGGAGCAAGTCTTCCGGGAAGCCAGGAGGAGGCAGCATGTCGTTTTCTCACGTAGCCTCAGAAATGATGCAGTGTTACTTGCGCTGTTGGTCAGAGCCCTCACAAGCCTGCCTGGATTGAGGGGACTCAGACCCACCTCTCAAATGGAGGAGTGTGTGAGAATCTGAGGCCTTTTTTTTTCACCACTGAGGAAGATTCGCCCAGAGCTAACATCTGTGCCAGTCTGCCTCTATTTTGTATGTGGGTTGCTGCCACAGAATGGCCACAGACAAGTGGTGTGGTCTGTGCCAGGAACTGAACCCTGGCCTGAGCCCATTTTCTTTTTTTTTTAAAGATTGGCACCTGAGCTAACATCTGTTGCCAATCTCCTCTTTTTTTCTTTTTAATTTTCTTTTTAAAATTTTTTTCCTCTTCTCCCCAAAGTCCCCCAGGACATAGTTGCACATTCTAGTTATAGGTCATTCTGTCTGTGCTATGTAGGATGCCACCTCAGCATGGCCTGATGAGTGTGTTCCAGGTCTGTGGCCAGGATCTCAACTGGAGAAACCCTGGGCCACCAAAGCAGAGTGCGTGAACTTAACCACTCGGCCACGGGGCTGGTCCCATGAGGCCACGTTTTAAACCTGTCACAATGACTAAAGAGGCCCAACAACTTAATGCAATGCATGAAGCCAGGCTGGATCCTGGACCAAGAAATAAAGTAGCTATTGGGGACATTATTGGGACGATTGAAGAAATTTGAATGTAGGCTGTGTATTAGGTAATAGTATCGTTCAACATTGAATTTCCTGGTTTTGAGAGTTATATATATGTTCAATCACACACACATCAGATATATGTATACACACATATATGCAGAGAGAGAGAGAGAATGATAAGGCAAATATGGACCAAAATGTAAACAAGTAGTATATCTGGGTAAAGGGTTTATGGATCTCCTCGGACTATTCTTGCAACTCTTCTGTAAATTTGAAATTATATCAAAATGAAAATTTAGAAAATAAAGAAACCTTTTGGAAAGCCACCTTAAATTCCTTGAAGATGTATGGAGCCAAGTTAACCTACCTTCTCTTGGGAAAGTGCCCTGTTTCCTATTCCCACTTCTCTAATTGGGGTTGAGGATGCTCCGGGCACAGCACGTATGGGGCCTGCTACTGTCTCTGTCACTTTGCAGGCATTGCAAAGTGGGAAGTCTTCTTCACCTGATGTCTCTTGCTTCTGCCTCCCAGCCTCCAGTCCTCTTTCCTCTGATAACTGTCCCTTGATTTTGCAGACTCGCCTCCCTCAGTGGGCAAGGTCTCGATGACCATAAATTGAGATGACTTAAACCAGGCTGTGCTCGTAGCTTTTGTTCTGGGATTTGCATCCGGGTGACTAACCCGGGAACAATGGTGGCAGCCCATTCATCTTGCTGTCTTACAGAGACCCTTCACTGTGTCTTTGGGGCTTTCTGAATCTCATCCCAGCCAGAGGCTGGGTCTTAAGTTTTCCTCCAACTGCGTCAGCTCTCCCATGTCCCTCTAATCATCTCCCGTGGTTTCTGTTTCTTGTAACCAAGGAGTTGCCGGGGACACATCAAGGTCACCTTTGGCTACCTCTCCCTCACCTGAAGGTGGCTTCCATCCCAGAGATCAAGGAGACAAGTGGCTCTGGTTTCTTCCTCCCTTTTGCCATCTGATCAGGCCTCCAGTGCGTCGTCCATCCTCCTGCCTCCTGGCTCACAAAGCTGGGCAGGGTGAAACAGGGTATTTGGCTTTCCTTTGATGTTCAGTTTTGCATGGTCCAGCAGCAGCAGTAGGGGGTCTTTTGGGTCTGTGTGCAGCAGAGACTTCTAACCCAGAGGGGCGGCTTTATTCCACGGACTGGCTGGTTTCCACTAACGCCTGCAGTCTGGTGCTGGTGTGCTACCTGCTAAGGGGGCTCCCCAGCCTCCACCGTGTCTCATCTGAGGATTTCTACGAGCCCCGGGATGGCGCAGGGATGGAAGTTTTCACGTGTGTTCACGTGTAAATCCCACCCGAGTTGTAGAATCTTTAAAACTGAGGGTGCTCTGAACCATAAGTAAGGGAACCCATGTGCCTGAGGAGAGATAGAGAATAGCAGGGGCCCCCAATGCCTCAGACCTCAATTGTTTAGGCATTTTTAATTTTTGGTTTCCTGCAATTCGCATTAAGTGTGGGGTATTTCATTATATGTATTTTGCATTACTTAGGTGGGCTTGCTTGGTTCACATGCACACCGTTTACCTCCGTGGAAATGTTGAGGAACAAAGTGTGCATACGTGCATACACAAGTGCATGCGTGTGTGTGTGTGTGCAGATAGGAGTGAGTGCGCATGTCCACATGTATGAGTGTGCCTGTGGTATACGAGTGTGCCAGACAGACGTAGAGACCAAGAGAAGAACAGAAGGAAAAGAGACCAAGGGAGAGACAGTGGAGGTGAGACCACGTGACTGTCACTGAGAGAGGCTGTGAGGTGACAGTGTAGACAGGAGGGTGGGGTGTGTGCATGTGTGTAGGGCACTCTCATGTTTTTGCAGGAAGAGGGGACATAAGTTTTTGGTGGGCCCACATCTGTGAGAGGGGCCCATGCCCCGAGGGTGAAGAGGCCTCTCCTTGGAAATGTGTGTGTGCACGAGTGAGGGAAGTGCAAGAGAGAACAAGCTGGGGGTCTCTATGAGTGTGTGTACCTATGACTGTGATTGGGTGAGTGTGCATGTGCATGTGAGCAAGTCACTATGTGCCTGCGAATGTGAGTATGTGGGTGTGATTGTGTGTGAGCGTGTCAGAGTGTGCCCGTGAATGTATGTGTGGGTGTGTGAGCACGTCAGCAAGTGCCTGTGAGTGTATGAGTGCACTTGGGTGTGCATGTGTGAGTGTGTGCCTGTGAGTGTGCATCCACGTGCAGGGGGCACGCCTGGGGGTGCAGAGCAGCAGAAGCCGTCTTGGGGCATCCTCAGGGCCAGCTCCGGGCCTGGGCTTGGAGCAGCCGGGCTGAAGGCAGCAGCAGAGGAAACAGGAGCTGGGCTCTCTGAAAAGGCGGAGTCAACCCACCAGAAATCTTCATGCTGCAGAGAAAGCCCGGGGTGGGGCAGGGGGCTGGCCTTGCCCTCCCTCTCCTTAGCCCCCTGCTGCCCCTCCTGGTCCCTACTGAGGGCGAGGGGAAACAAATATCTGGAGAGAGGCTGGGAGCAAAGTGAGCTGTCTGGAGGAGGTTGTGGCCTCTTCAGAGGAGGAAAATGGGGGCGAGAGAGGGAGGTGGAGAGAGAGTGGGGAGGGGGACCTGGTAGCCTGAGGGCCTGGGTCCAGGGAGGGGAGGGCATGCAGAGCCCACTGAGGGCTGGGCCTGGCTTTGCCCCAAGCTGCTCCTGCATCCCCTGAGGGAGAGACCACCCTGCCCCAACGCGGCTGAGTTCCTTTCTGAGCCATGGGGCAGAGGGCCATTCAGCAGAGCAGGGCCTTGGCCTGGAGGCAGGTGGCAAACAGAGACAACTGTCCCCTCTGAGCCTGGTCACCGTGGCCAGTGCAGACAAAGCAGGCAGAGAGGCCCATGGTTTCCTCAGGTGAGGCCCGGGCTCAGACACCTGGTCTGTGAGCTCAGCCAGAGGGAGTCAGAGGCCAAAAAGTGCAGCATGAAGAAATGCTAGACCTGTCTGGCATCTCGTTAGCGTGCCTGTTGTAGCTCTGCCATGCCAGGCGCATCCTCCAGCCTGGGGTCTCCTGTGTGTCCAGGCTTTCTCTCCTGACCCTGCTCCGGGGTCGCGGCACCGTACTTGCCAGCAGGTGCGGCTGTCCCTTAGGTCAACCATGCACAGCTGGATGAACGACTTGAGAAACTGAGGGGTGTCCCCTTTAAGGAATGATGCACGGAATCGGTGTATGAGTCATGGGCTGCCTAAGTTTACGAGGCAGATGAACCCTCACCCGGAGAAGGCTGGAAATCACGTCTCTAACTTGGAAAGCAGTAAGTGCTGTTTGCTGCCTTTTATGAGTGTGGCCGTTTGGCTGAGCGTGTCATGAAGATGGAATGTTTTCTGTTTGGGGTTATTTGTGTTTTCCTCCCTCACTTAGCACAAATATTCAAGAATAGTCTCTCTACTAGAAGAGACATCACTCCCTGGGCGCTTCTTCTGTGGCCGGGTGCTGGGGAGAAAATAGGACACGGTTCCTGCCCTCAAGGGGTCCACCATGATGGGACAGGGACACTGCTGTGTTGGCAGGGCCAGGGACCGCAGGACCCAGGCAGGGCGAGCCTCCCACTGACACAGGGCTTGCTACCTGCTCCATCTGCACTCAAGTCTGATCCTATGGTCATCAAGTTTTACAAATGAGAACCCGAGGCACAGAGAACTTAAGTGTCTCCGAAACCCAAAGTCACACAGCTAGGGAACTAGGTGTGAGCCAAGCCACGCTCCCAACTGGCCTCGTGGAAGTGGAGGGCTAGAGAAGGCTTTTCAAAGGAAGGGGTGTCCCAGTGAGGGCCATAGAGGGGGGTATTCTGGAGAAGGCAAGCGTGGAGAGGGGGACATCAGTCGTGCACGTGTGGGCAGTAGGGGACAGGTGAGTGGGGACGAAGCTCAGACACGAGGAGGCAGTGTCCCAGCATCCACCCGGGTTGGCTGTGTTGTGGATGTGTCTTTGAGAGTCTACTAACCCATGTCCTCTTGGTCATGGGACACTTATGACCATCCATAAAACAGCAGGTGCTGGTGAGCCAGCTGCTGGCCATGCTGCCTGTGCATGTAGAGAATGTGTCCATCATTAACCAGGTGGCCCTCCTGGCTGGGGAGGCTGAGGCTTTGTGGGAGCAGGTAGGAGCCACGGGGGCATGACGGGAAAGAAGCGTAAGTAGATTGTATTACCTTTGGTGAGCTTCTTTCTCTGTGCCTCAGTTTTCTCGCGTGTGGCACCAAGACAGCGACAGTCCTGCCCTCGTGGGTTGCTGGAGGATTGAATGAGTGAATAGATGTGCCGTGCGGGTCCCGTAGAAGGTTCTGTGTAAGTGTTGGGTATTGTCATTACAGAGATCGGAATACTTTCCGTCTTATTTCTGACCCTTATCCAGCTGGGTGACACCTCCACAACCTATCAGAGCCTCAGTCTTGTCCAAAGTCCCTGTCCGTCCCTCCTGCTGAGGCTGAGACTGGTCCAGAGGAATCTTCCTGAGCTGGCCTCATTAGGGGCTTTGGCTCAAGGAGGCGGGCCCAGCCGTCCCACGCTGCTTCCCACCTGCCGCGCCGCCCTCGGCTGGCTTGGCAGCAGGCGTGGGCGGCCCAGGAGCCTTCCTCATCAGATAATGAAGTTCTTGGTACATTTATCAGGCACAAGAACACCGTGTGCCGCCTGCTCCAGAGGGAGTAGCTGCATTTTATCCTCAGCTTTCTCTGAATGACCTCAGAGCTGGAGGAGGAGGACCGATCTGATGTGGGGTGAATGGCACAGACTGGGCACGCGCAGCTGTAAGTCCCGGGGTGTCAGGAGGCGGGATGTTGTTCTAGACATGACAGGCACAGAGACAGCATCGTGTGTGCTTGTGATAGGGGCTTCCGAGGCCCAACGGAGGCCAGATTTTCTGCTGGGAGCCATTTAATGGGCCTCCAGACATATGAACCAAAGCTGGTTGCCAGAAGACCTGGATCCCCAACGAAACCCATCTCCCAGGGCTCTTGAAAACGTTTCTGTGATAATGCACAGAAAACAGCACTTGCAAGCTCTTGGTTAGACACTCATTAACTTCCCCGTCTCTCCAACCAGGAAGACGCGACTATGCTATGTATATATCTGCACGTTCCACTGGCCTACAAGCCCTCTCCCCCTCTTCATTCCCTAAATGTCACATGACCTCTATAAAGTACCAGTTGCATGGTGAAAACACCTCGAATGGAGTGCATATTCCTAATGAGAAAGAGGCCTGGCTGATGTTTCGAGTCTCGGGTTATTCTTTAGTTAAGCTAGCCACTTGCCCGTTGCGTGGTTTCTCTGTCTTTAGGTCTGATTTCTGTCCAGGGCCCTCTCCTCGGGTTCTGTCCTTGTTTTAGCAATGTTTGTAAGGCGGCTGAATGACTCAGTGGCCTGTCATTTGTTTGTCCCTGGCGATACATTTAATCTCCCTGAACTTTAGATTCCTCATGTGGTAATGCAAGCAGGCGCAGGGAAACGAACAGGCCCAGACTCTGTGGGCGTGAATGCCACAGGAATATGTGCTCCGTAAGCATGTTCCAAGGAGAGGCGGGAGGAAGCGTGTTCCTGCTTGACAGGAGAAGGGAAGAATGGAACTGGGGAGAATACGCTCGGGCCCCTGGGAACCAACTGCAAGGAAGCCTAGAGCGACCCGTTCTAGTGTCAGGGCTGTGAAGAGTTTGTGAGTTCCATATCCTGGTCTGTCTGAGGACCAGGCTAACCCAGAGTGGGTGGTTATTTGTTCAGAGGCTGCAGACATGCAAAGGTGACAATGAGAGGTGACGGGGCTAACAGTGTCCCTCATACCTGGGAACCCCCGAGAGCTCCACACACACTCACAGAGCCTGCTGCCACGTGCAAGGCCGAAGGAGCCCCTACAGCTCTTCAGTGAGTGGACTCCTGTGCCAGGGAAGTCCAGCTGGTCGGGGATATGATCCTGCGTGAAACGTGGTCCCCTGGACACCTTGGTTGTTGCCCTCAAAAGGACCACTGCTGTGCTGCCCTCCTCCTCCTGCAGGGGAAGGAGCTGGCAAGGATCTGCCAAGTTGTCCATCCTCTGAGAACCTCTCTCATTGCCCCAACCCAATTTCAGGAAAGATAAGGGCAGCTCCTCAGAGGGGAGCAGGGAGCCCCTGACCTGGACCAGGGACCCAGGTGTGGGGCCTTGACCATTGCACAGGCACAGAGTTTGTAAAAGAGTTCTGCTCGTGGCCTGCCCTGCTCAAGTCCACGGCCCGAGGGGGAGAAAAAAGACCCACAGAAGGGACCGCCTTCAGGATCCGCGATGACTCCCTTCTTCCATCCCCCGGACAGAACCTACTGTTCAGGCTGCAATTATCCAGCTGCAGGATGTTTTAAAGCTGCGCCTGGGCCCCAGGTATGGAACTATCGGACTGTGAAAGCTGGGGCCCCGATCATGGCCAGAGCTAGATTTCCTCTTCCTCTGCTTTGAAAATCCCAGACACAGTAAGCATTCATTGCGTGTGTGAATAAATACCAATAAACTTGTATCTAATCTCGGAAAAAAATTGTATCAATAACTTTGGCTCCCTGACCTTGTCCCCATTCACCTAAAGAAAATTCTAAACTCAGTGCGTGGTAGTGTTAGGTGCTGAACAGATGTTTGTTGAATGAGTCCTCCTCTGGGAATTCCTCCCTCCAGCTCTGCCACCTGAGGAGCCATAGCTGCCAGGGACCTACGTCCCCCACGGTCCTGAGAACAGATGCTGTGACTCAGGAATGCAGAGTCCCCACAGACAAGGACCTGGGGCTTTTTTGCTGAAGGGACCTGGCACTGGGCCCGGGCAGCAATTGGTTTGAATGTCCAAGCCTAGAGGGCGCACAGTCCCACCCAGCAAACACACGACCCACGTCAATAAACAAGGCACAAGACACACGTTTGTGTAAATGCATGAACAAAAATGCAATGATGTTTAAACCATGTCCTTGTGAGTAAATAGAACTTTACCCACGGAGAGATGGGTTCCACACACAGCTGTTACACCTGCTGAGCCTCTGTCCCTGCAGTTCAGAGAGGTTGAGCAGTTGGTCCAAGATCACACAGCGGGCAGAACTAAGATGCCTCATTGCCCCTCCCTGGCTCAGGTGGAGGCAAGAACAATCCAAAGTCTTCTCATATGTTCACACTTAGAGCAGAGGTTGCAGAAGCGGGAAGAGAGGACCACATGGTAGTTTCTTCCATAGCGACAGTGGCAATGATGTCCACCCAGACAGCCGGGAACCGAACCAACGCCAGACTCAAGGAGAGAGGGTTTTGCAGGCCCTCATTTCAACTGCAGAAGTCCAGCTCACTTCCTGTGTGCAGGGTGCTGGCTGGACCACAGGCCTCTTTCGGCCCAACAACCACCTGCTGTGAACCCACAAAGAGAGAAGGAGGAACTCGAGGCCATTTGAAACAGAGGATTCAACTTGATTCAATGAGTATGTATCTCAGACTTATCCTGGGCCAGGCTTGATGGTAGGCACTGGGCACCCACAAGAGTGAGGAGGGGACCCTGCCCTGGTCAATGAGGCGCTGAGGGAGGTTAACAAAAGTCAAGGATGCAGAATCTGAACGCAAAGCCTTGGGCGTTTCGGCTTCCTCCTGATGTGGCCCACAGGCCTCCTGGAGCCATCGACCCAGGGGGTTCTGAGGCCCGGCTGGGGGCAGAGCTGGAAGGCCCTGAGGTCGTCCTCACCCTGTGCTGTGACCCATGCAGTGCATCTGAGTGGGATGGAGACAGACGTGTGAGCCAGGCTCTCGGCCCAGCCTCTTCCTCCAAGTCCGGCCTGGCCTTGTGGGGCTGCCAGGTGGATGCCATGTCTGTGCCTGGCTGTAAAGATGACACGCTCTGGCTCTTCTGGAACCCCTCAGCTTTGGTGGCAGAGGGTGCCCCTTCTAAAAGCATGCAGCCCTGCTCGGCTCCTGAGAGGGCAGGGGAATTGTCAGCTGGGCAAAGCTTGGCCCCAACGTGTGACATCCTTCCTTTGAGTTTTCCCTCATTCTGGCCTCCCCAACACCTCTCTCTGCTTCCCCCACCCCCAGGTGGGCTTCCTTCCACCCAGACCTTCACAGAGTGTCCCAGGCCCTTGGCTGAGATGCCCAAACCAGCTCATCTTCAGATCATCCAGTGGGCATCTAAGAAAAACCTTTTCCTGGTCCCAACCTAAGACTGTTCCCAAAGATCTAGGGTGGGGCATGGAAATCTGTGTTTTTAAGAGCATCCCAGGTGATCCTGGCCGCAGAGCAGGCTCGAACCCTCTGCTGGGCTTCTCTGAGCATCCAGCTGGGCTGCGTTTCTATGGCAAAGTGTTTTTGAGTAATTCTGTCTATGAAACTCTCCTTTCGGGGAGACTTGCGATCATGGTAACACATTAAAGGATTTGATGGGATTTACAACAGATTACCTTCATTTAAAGACGAATAAACAAGCTCATTGAGGAGCAGCTGAATTCACAACAGTTTTTCCGGAACTAGTTTGGAAGTTCTGCTCCAGACCTTTCTTAGCTGTCCCGTCTTTTCCATCAAAACACGCTCACGGCATCACAGTGCAGGGGTGCCATGGGGTGAAAGGGAAGAGGGACTAGAGAAATGAGTCTGGGGTGATCCATCAGCTTGTTAATAGGCTCCCAATTCCCGGGTAAAATAATTTGGTGCTCCATTTAAAATATTTATGTCTCCATCAAGCTTTTAACCTGGTGATCTTGACATTGGCAATGTCAGACCCTGAGACTGGTGGAGAAGGGATTTGGGGAAAGGTGGGCTTCCGAGAGCACAAAATTCATTAATTCATTCAAGCAGCCAACCCATCGACAGCAACCCAACGTTGACCGAGTGTGTACTGTGCTTACAGACATCTGTGAGGCATAGATCACACCTCTGGCATAAAATCACACCTCTGCAAGTGAGAGCCCAGAGGGTGATGGATTAGAAGTCAGGGCTCTTGTGAGGAGATGGAGTTCAGAAGAGAGGAGAAACGGGCCCATCGGTGCCCAAGCACCGCTTAAGAGCCGGTGCAGATGGGTTGGGATCTCTCTTTGAAGATCCCATTTTGTCATCTTAAATGGGCCCTTTTTAAGAGGAGCGTCTAATAATGTGATTGTCATAGCTCTGGAGTCAGAGTGTCCTGCTTGAGTCTGGGGTCCAGCTTGTGTGCACAGGAGAGTTATTCTCCTTCAGGAGGCTCCGGTTCCTTGCCTGTCAATGGGACTCTGATATGGATTGAACAAGATAATGAACACAGATGCTTAGGAAAGACTGGTATTTGATGAAGGTTCAACATTATTATTAGTTTGTTGCCAAATGAGTGCAGAATTTATGAGGATTTGGGCACCATATGTGCTGGTGGTTAGGTTGTAAAGCACGTACGCGGACAACAGGGCTCTGTGGAGGAAAACACAATTGCTCTTGGAGTCACGAGCTGGGGATGCGAGGCCAGGCTCTGGTGCAAGGCCACTTACTAGCTGTGCGACCTTGAGCAAATTGCTTCACCTCTCAGGGCTTTCATTTCCTGGCTGCAAAACAGAGATTAAAAGTCCTGCCTTGTTTACTTCACACTTGGGTGCAAGAGTAAAATGAAATACTTTAAGTGAAAGCTTTGTAAAGCCTGAAGTGAGACACCACTGTAGGTCGTTCTTGTCATCCTGACCTTCAGGGGACCCACAGGAGTGTGGAGTGACCTGCCCAGGCAGGGAAGTGAGTGGAGTGGGAGGAGAGGCTGGGGCATTGAGGGTCATGCTGTCTCCTGCTCAGGGCCGGAAGCTTCCAGAACAGAGTGTCCCTCCTTTGCAACCAGAGCTCTGAGCTACCAGCTGGCAGGTGTTGATGGTGACTCAACCACGAGAAGGAAGAGAGTTAGGAGGGAAACGGACAGCAGCAACAGTGAAGACCGACAGCTTTCTCCTCCCTTCCTCCTCCCCTCCATTGCTTCCTCCTGGCATTCTCTCCTCCTCTCTCCCTTTCTTTTTTCTTTATTCCTCACTCTCTTTTTCCCTCCCTCCCTTCTCTCTCTTTTCCTTTTAATTGCTTTTTTTCTGACTGTCAGACACTGTGGGCACATCTCACACTCCCTCCTTTCACCAGGTCCCCAGCATGCCTGCAGCCAGCGGCTTTGCAAGGTGGTGACGAGCAGGCCCTGGTTCACTGCCTAGTCCCCACCCTGCTCCCGAGAATCTCTTCCCAAAATAAGTCACCTGCCCTCAGTCCATGCCTCAGGCTTCTCTTTCTGGAGCAAATCCGAGCTAAGACGACAACACATGCTCACTGTGGAAAATTTGGAAAATAAGAATGGCACCCAGCTGTCATCAACAACCAGCACCCCGGTGTATGTTGGTATATTTCCTACCGGTCTTTTTACTCTGAATACACATGACAACGTCACTGCAGTATAGATGGTTCGGCATCTTACTTTTTAAAAAAATAAGCGTTTAATAGTGAGCATTCGTTAAAAATGGTTTCTGGCATTTTTTTTCTGGCTGTACACATCGTAATTTATTTAACCATTTCCCCATTGTTGGACATTCTGATTATTTCAACACTTGATTAGTATAAATGGCACTGAGAAGAATACCATTATATATAACTTTATCCTTAAGACTGATAATTTTCTAAGAAGTGGTAAGTTTCTTAGAAGTGAAATGACTGGATCAAAGGCATCGGCCTTTTTAAGGCTCTTGATACATACTGGCAATTTGCTTTCAAGGGAAGGTGTGCTGATTTACACTCCTGCCTAGGGCAGGAGCAAGAGTGTATAGACACACACACGCACAATACACACTAGTACACAACACACTTGCACACACAGGCGTACATACAACACACATACATGTGTGCACGCACACACATTTTAGAGTTATTGTTATAAAAGAGAAACTGCACACAGCCTCAGTTTCCACAGGGTGAACTATCTTTTGCCTTGTTTGGGTTCCTCCCTCTGTCGTACAGAAGCCAAGCTGATTTGCTCCCACCTATGAGGACCGCGGGCAGCATCTTTGCTTTGATTGGGGTAGACCACAGAAGTGAGAAGTGAGGCATTGCCATCTCCTATGTATGAAGCCAGTGGATTGCTGCAGTGGACTCCCGGTCACAGCCACAGACACCACCTAGGGTAGCAGGTCCACACCAGCTCACTTCTCAAATGACGCCCTCAGCTCACTCCCCTCTGACCGGCTTTCCCTTCAGATGCATGGTTGGCAGTCAGCAGTCACAGTGCAGCTCCAGCAGTCGGTCACATAGCTGCTTGGGTATCGTTCCTGGATGGCGTGTCTCCCATCGTGGGAGTCTCTGGTGCTGGGGTCACCTGCTCAGGGCATTCTTTAGGGCAAGGCTTGTGGAACTACTTCTTGAACCTTCTTCAAAAGAGTTGTGCTCTTTTGAGAATTTTCTTCTGTGGGGGCTCTCTTGACATGAACCACGTGAAGTGAAGTCCCCAAGTGTAATTATAATTGTATATTTCCAGGGCTGTCATTTCACAGCGTGTGTCCCAAGGGTTTATTCCCAGGGGTGGGAGTCAGTAACATGGAACCTTGATGAGCAGACTTCCAAGGTCAGGTTATAAAAGATGTTCAGTTCCATCTTGCTTTCTGGGAAAAGCCAGTCATTATGTTGGGAGGATATTCAAACACCCTTGTAGAGAGGTCCATGAGCCAGGAAGTCCTAGAGCCAGCACTGACTTGGCAGCCACTTGGTGAGCCATCTTGGAAGTGGATCCCCCACCTCCGAATCAAATCCTCAGGTGAATGTGCTCTGGCTAACGCCTTGACAGCAACTACATGAGAAATACAAAGCCAGAATCACCTGCTGAGCCAGTCCTGAAGTCTTGACCACAGAACCTGTGGGAGGTAATAAAGGTATTTTTGTTTTAAGTTGTTAAATTTTGGGGTCATTTGTTATGCAGCAATAGATAACTAGTATACGCAGCCTGCAAGATTGTATAATTTGCCCTCACACCTTCATTACTTCTGGAATTTTCCCTCTTCCACTAGCTCCTCCTCCTCCCCACACCCTACTCCAGCCGCACTGGCCTCTTTGATGAACGTGCCCAGGGTCCTTGCACCTGTATTCCTTCTGCCTTGAAATTAATGAACTTATAATTAATATAAACAATTTATATTTAGCCCTGAGAGAGACGATTTTTTGGTGGAAGACATAGCTTTCCAATTATGTGGCCTCTATCATGCTTGAACAGGCAAAAATTGAGAGCAGGAGAAGGAAGTCCTGGAACGTGTGGATTTATCCATATATAATCCAGGAAGTGAATAATTCACAAATAGATATTTTATTTGAAAGTATAGATATAAGGAAGCAACAATTTATTTGTTTAAGACCAAACTAGCAATTCCAAGCTTCAGCTCTAGAAAGAAAATCTCTAGGTTGGAAAGGCTGGTGTGGTGGATGGCTTCTAAGGCACCCCACCATGATTCCACCTTTTGGTATGCATACCTTCTGTACTCTCTTCCCCTTGGGTGTTGGCTGGATCTAATGACTTGGTTCTAATGAACAGAATATAGCAAAAAGTGATGGGATGTTTCTTCTGGAATTGGGTTACAAAAGATTGGACATTCTCTCTTGTCCCTTCACTTGTTCACTCTGATGAAAGCCAGCTACCATTTTGTGAGCTGCCCGATGGAGGGCCCCACAAGGCAAGGAACTGAAGGTGGCCTCTAGCACCAGTGAGGGAGAAACAGAGGCTCTTGGTCCATCAGCTCGTGAGGAACTGCATCCTGCCAACAATCGTTGAACTGAGCTTGGAGTCAGATCCTCCAGCAGTTGAGTCTTCAGATGGGACCATAGCCCCACCTGACACCTTGATTTTAGTCTTTTAAGAGACCCTGAGCCAGAGGTTACCGATGCCTGGTTTCCACCCCAGAGATGCTTAATTAATTCACCTGGAGTGCAGTCTGGACCTCGAGGGTTTTGGAAGCTCCCCAGGAGATTCTAAAATGGAGTGAATTTGGTAACCATTGGTATAGACAACAGCTCCTTCTGTTAGTCCCACTCACCACAGCTAAACCAAGTAGAAACTTTCAAAATACAGTTGATCCTCATTATTCGTGGATTCTGTATTTATGCATTCACCTACTTGTTAAAATTTATTTGTAACCTTGAAATCAATACTCGCAGCACTTTCACACTCATTCGTGAACATGCAAAGAGGCACAAAAATACTTGAATCACCCAACGTGCATGTCCCAGCTGAGGTCAAACAAGGTGACACTGCTTTCTTGTTTCAGCTCTCATACTGTGAACAATTGTCCTTTCACGGCCTATTTAGTGCCAGATTTTTCTCATTTTTGTGCGGTTTGTTGGTAATTTCACTGATTAAAATGGCCCCAAAGCCTAGTGCTGTAGTGTCTAGTGGTCCTAAGTATGACAGGACTGTGATGTGCCTTACGGAGAAAATACGTGTGTTAGACCAGCTTTGTTTAGGCATGAGTTACAGCTGTTGGATGTGAGTTCAATGTTAATGACACAATAATATGCATTAAATAAGAGATCTTTAAAAAAAACACACAAAGTTATGTATTGATGGGTTGATGGAAATGCCGTGACCAGAGGCTTGCAGGGCCCTAACCCTGTATTTGCCCCAGGAGTGAAGGTTTCCGATCTGCTAATTCAGTGTTCATAGAGACTTTAAAGAACATAACTACCATGAATACATAGTATTCACAACATAGCAATAATCCACTGTACTTTGTCTAATACCAAATGAGAAATAAAGGAAATAAAAGAAGAGAATCCAAAAAGCATAAAACATATTAGCTTACAAAGTCCGAGATAAACGAGCATTTATAGACTATTTCCGTAGATAAGCATCTCCCAGCCGTTACACGTTAGCAGCATTTCACAGACGGGTTGGAGGGGCCCCTTTTCTCCTCCCTGCTAGCCTCTCTCCACAATTCGGGAGGCATTTGGACAGCTCTCTGAAGTTCACCTCGGCACTTCCTCTGATCACTTATTCTATTTTTCTATAGGGACATGACATCATCCAGTAAAGTATACAAAGCTATACAGGCTGATGGATTTTTAAATGTGTATACACTCGTGAAATAACCACTGGATCAAGGTTTACAATACTCCTCTGCCATTTTAGATCTGAACAACACACCTCATTATACCTGGTGAGTGCCATTAGGAATGACCTCACCTCCTACACCCACAACAGGGGTGTGGTTTTTCTACTGACTCATTAACACGGCCATATATCAATAAAGTATATATGATTCATATCATAAAACAAAAGAAATATGCATATGTATGGAAAAGGAGGGTTATTCCCTTATACCATGTTTTAAAAATAATATTGGTGTTACTTAATTGGTTGATTCTTTTAAAACTATGACTTAAGGATACAAGTTTTGAACAAGGTGGTATTCACCCCTATCACTGGGCAAATATTTATGGATGATTACTTCAGCAAAATTTATTTAAATCCATACCTTTTGAATGTATTTTGGCTCACAAATATGTTGATAATATTTTGGGGAGTCAAATGTGTACAGTACATTTATGTCCCACACAATATAGCAAGCTGTGAGATGACTTTCATTCATGCCTGTCTTTTGTGATTAATGGCTAGCTTAATTTTTTCAGCAAAATCATCCACCAAAGCAGTTTGTGATCAAGATTGTGAGAAAAATCTTCAAATTGGTTTTAATCATAGGTAGTATATATGTAGTGTATATATATATATATTTTAATACGTATGGTTTATGATGTTGCATTATAGATTTTTTGCTGTACAGGTACGTAGAGTAGGCCCCAATTTTATCATTGGAGTAGTAGCCCCCCATTTTTTTTTTGAGGAAGATTAGCCCTGAGCTAACATCTGCTGCCAATCCTCCTCTTTTTGCTGAGGAAGACTGGCCCCGAGCTAACATCCGTGTCCATCTTCCTCTGCTTTATATGTGGGACACCTACCACAGCACAGCTTGCCAAGTGGTGCCATGTCCGCACCCGGGATCCGAACTTGCGAACCCAGGGCTGCCGAAACGGAACGTGAGAATTTAACTGCTGCACCACCGGGCTGGCCCCTAATAGCCCACATTTTATCATTGAAGTAGATGACTCCAAAGGCACGTAACCAATTTCCTGCCCCCAGGGAAGGACTTTCTTGGCCTACCCAAAGCTCCCTACTCACAGAATTGTCCTAGTTACAAGAAACAAATGGAAAGAGGACTCATCGCTGATCAGGAGGGAAGTTGAGCTCATCACCACTTTGACTAATGGAGGATGACAAGTACAAGCCCCTGCCTGTGGGCCCCTTCCTATGAGGAGATTTGGGTGGGGAGGGTGGCCATGGTGATGGCCAGTCAACATGATGAAAGAGAAAAGAGAAATTTGTTGTAAAATTAAATATGAATCTTAAAAGGAGAGAGCGTGGATATGGGAGAGGGGGAAAGAAAGGCAGTGGCGTATTTGAAGATCTAGAGCTGAGCGCCTATCATACAGTCATGGAAATTTGAATAAACTGGCCAAGGGCCAGAAACCACAGCCAGTTGCCAGGACCATGGAAGTGAGTCAAAGTGAGATGGTGCCCTGAAGCTAGATGGGAGATCACTGGGCGTGTCCTCAACTTCTGCATTAGGGTCCTTGACAATTTTGTCCGATTGGATTCGGACTTGTGTGTGTGTTTCCATTTTGCGGCTTTTCTGGAGATGGGAAAGGAAAGACCACCCATGGGAAATTAGTTCTCCCCACACTTTGAATCACGTCTGCCTCTTTTCTTAGGCTTACGATTGTCTGGGCCTCCTCACCTTCCAAACTGTAAGAGATAAAGGGGAAACCCTCATCCTGAAGAGGAATAGATTCTCATGGCACTGTTTTCCCTGCTCTTCCACTTTTGAGAGGGACAGAGGCGTGGGAAGCAGGTGAGGGAAGAAGGCACCTGAGGGGTCTGGAGGCTGGATGGACACAGGCCACTGAGGAATCCAGGGATCTAGGGGCTCAGCAGGTGCTGTGTCCTCAGGGAGCGATGGTGAGCATGGGGCTGAGGGTAAGGAGACTGGTTGCCCAAGGGATCAGTCAGTCACCCGTGAACAGCTGAAATCTGGTGCTGCCTTAACCAATGGTAACACTAGCAAAGGATCTCTCAAACCAAGATGTGAAAATGCTGGGGCTCCTACTGGATATCAGAGCCAGTGACCCATAAGTCACAGAAACGTCCATCAGCCTTGAGGAAAGACTCCCAGAGATGACTAAACACAGGCCAAGCTGGGGTTGGGGTCCCTCACAGTCATCTTGCATTGCTTTACCCTATCCTCACTGTGCTGCTGATCTGTCTGCAGATGTTAGGTTCTTATTATTTCCCGACGCTGGTCTGAATTCCTGCAAGCTCGTTTGTCCTCATCCTCATATCCTCTCTAGCAACTTGTCTCTGCCCTCAGACACTGGGTCATCAGTTCACTGCCTGCAAGTCTGTCCTCCACCAGTACATCAACAAGCCTTAGACAAGGGCAGGAAGAGAGTCTGGGGAGGTGATGGGAACAGCGTCTGAGCCTCTGCCTCTAGCCTCCCAGGTTTCTCATCCCACTCGCTTCCCAAAGCCTGTCTGAACAGCTGACTCCACCCTGAGTCACACCATCTCAGCCAGAGACACCCCATTCCACGGCTCTGTCCCCACAGACAGGCTCCTTAACTGTGTTTAATCCACATTGAAGAAATTCATAAATCCAGTCACCCTGAACCTCCGTCTTCTTCCGGAGCAGGGCGGAATGTGTGTTTGTGGCTGATGGGCGTGGATGGAGGCATGGAGGGAACACATTTGTCATGGTGCTTAGTGCAGAACTTCCCAAATGTCCTGCCAAGTCAGGGTGACCTCTCGGACTCCCCTGGGCCTCCGATGACTGGCTAGTAACTCCAAAAGCCTCATCGGCAGGTCCTTAAAAAAATAAAGAAGCCCTGAGGCTCATTTACATACAGAGATCACTTTAGAAACCTTCCAGGCCCAACCATCGCCAAAGGCAAAGAAAGAAGGAAACATTATTTTGGCATCCACAGTGGGCCAGGACTCTCTTAAGCACCTTTATGCCTTAAACACAGCAATCCCACCAGGTAGGTGTGGCAGAAGCAACGCAAAGTGCTTTCAAATATTTTATTTCCATGCTTCCTGCCCCGCCTCCCCCTGTTTCTAGATGGGGCCGTTGGACTTGGGCTGAAGCGATGCACACCACTTTCAGGCTGGCCCTCACCTCCTGAGCAATCCTCGACGTCTCCTCTCTTCACCTGTTGGCTAATTTAGTGCAGAAGGTCCCGTGGAGGACCACAAGGTCATAGAGTCAAGCAGAGCCACGTGTGGGAGAAACATGGCTCCTTGAGCTTGGAAAGGCAGCAAGAGAACCATACAATCACACCCAGTTTCACATGAGGGAGCAGTAAGTGCATTATTGCATTTCGTTACTGAGATTTCAGGGTTTTGTTACAGCAGCTGGTACTTACTCCAACTAATACAGCACGTGTTATGCACATTTTTCATATGACACAAATGGCACAGAAAGAATAAGTGGTAAAAACAGTGCTTAAACTCCAATCTACTCAACTTCAAAGTCCATCCTCTTTCGCGAAGGCGGGGCTAGTGCCTTCGATGTTCATCTCAGTGAGCTGTCATTTGTATTAAAGGGGGAAATGCTGATACATAGTGAACGTGGGCCAGGTCTCACTGCTCCCACGGTTCAGCCTTCATCTGTGGGGTCAGCCCTCAGTAGTCGGGGCCATGCAGGTGGCAATGACAAGGCCTTTCTGCTGCTGTGTTGGCGCATGGCCTCTTCAGGGCATTCTCATTCCTTTGCAAAACCATTCCAGGTCGGGAGGAGTCTGAGGAATGACCTGGGGGATACGACTCTGAGGGACAGAGATATGGGGCAGCAGAGGATGTCTGGTTGCAGTCACTCAAGCGTTTCAAAGAAGAAAATGTCGAGATCACTAAGAAACCATTATGGGGCTGGCACTCTCAGCTGGGCCTGTTGTCCAAACCATTTGTGAGCCCCCCATGTTTGAGTACCTACTGTGTGCCAGACTGTGCTCAGGAGCACAGTGGTGGCTTAGACACAGTCCCAGCCCTGTAAGATTAGTTTGAGGGACCATCTGGGCTGCTATAACAGAATACCACAGACTGGGTGGTTTATAAACAGTAGACATTTATTCCTCCCAGTTCTGGAGGCTGGAAGTCCAAGATCAAGGTGCGGGCAGACCCAGTGTCTGGTGAGGACCCTCTCCCTGGTTCATAGGCGGTGTCTTCTCACTGTGTCTTCAGATGGAGGAAGGGGCAAGGGAGCTCCCTGGGGTGTCTCTTATAAGGGCACTAATGCCATCATGAGGGCTCCACCCTCATGACCTCATCACTCCCAGAGGCCCCATCTTCTAACACCATCTCCTTGGGGCCTAGGCTTCAACACGTGAATTTTGGGGGACATGAACACTCAGTCCATAGCAGCAGGGAAGTACGCCAGCAATTATAAGACTGTGTGATACACGCTGGGCAGGTGGCCACTGAAGCACCCGCCAAGGGACCGCGCTACCCAGCCTTGGCATCAGGGAGATACGGAGACCTGAATGGAGAGTTGGTGTCTGCAGGCAGAGGGAAGAGGGGAGCCAGTCAGGACAGAGCAGAGGCACCCTGGGATCTGTGGGCGGCCGCTGGGCCTGGGGAGAGGAGAGCATGCCAGGGAGGAGGGCGAGGTGGGCCGGAGCAGTGGGTGTGCCGGGCCTGGAGAACTGTGCCAGGGTGCTTGAGACAGCAGGAGTCGCTGTGCGTTTGCAGCAGGTGGTGATATAATCGGCCTTGTGATTTAGACAGATCGCTTTGCAGCTGTGTGGGAATGGAACGGAGGTGTCCAGACCGGTGCACGGAGACGCCGTAGAGGCTGCTGCAGTGATCCCGGAGATAGACGAAGGCGGACTGAATTAAGGCAGCTGAGGGAAGTGGACAGAGTTGCTGCGCCCAACACCTCTGCTAGGGAGCACCAGCTGGGGTCCAGCCTGGGTGTGGGTCTGACTGAGGCTGCTGTCTCCTCGCTGCCCCTCTTTCAGCCTGTGTGAGATGGAAAGCTCAGCCTGGACCCTGCTCTTCAGATGGATGCTGATGCAGAAGTGAGGTCACATCTCTGGCGTAACCTCAGAAACCAAAGGGAAGCTGCCCGCTGGGCTCAACACAGACTCATAGATAGCACCCTGAGACATCAGGAGTGGGGAGGGCTCTAACCAGGCGAGGCGGTGCGCCAATGACCTGTGACTCCTGTGACGGCGGAGGCTCCCAAAGATGGTGGAAGGGGTGGAGTGAGGGGATGGGGACAGAGACCTCCAAATAGATGGGCTGCCCACGTGGAAGCTGGCTAGGGTCCCTTCATTCTTGGAGTCAAACAATCTCCAACCCACTCCGAAGCTGCCCCCAGGCCAGCGGCATCTTTCTTGAGAGTCATCTGCCAGATTAACGAAAGGGGCCAGGCCTGGACCACAGAAGGCTGCAGAATTAAGATGACTTCCCCAGGGGCCCTGAAATTCCTTCAAAGCTAAGCCTCTAGACATCCCTTTGGCTCCTCTGTCTGAAGATAGACACTTTAAAGGCCAAAGAGAGAATTCCCATGACACCACTTTCTCAACATCCCATCTCAACACCCTCCAGCCGCCTGTTGTTTTTGGCGTCTGCACTCGGTGGGCCACCCCCAGGACGTTGCTCCACTGAGATGCGACGCAGACTTCACTGTTGACGTCAGCATTTCACTGACTCAGAATAAGCCGGAACCTTGATGCTTCAACCATGTGTCTAGACCCATGGCAGCAGCTCTGAGGAGGGAGCTGCTAACGCCAGGTCTGCGGGGCAGCCCAGGCGGGGCCTTCCTGGCGGCATCAACTGTGCAGACTTTAATTCCAACTCTGTCTGGTTTTCTTGGACCAGGAGCACACAGCCAGCCAAGCCCCACTTATCCCTGGAACCGGGCGCTGGAGATTATGTGGAGAAATGAAATAAAAAGAGAAACTCCACAATGGTTTGAACCTATTGCCATGAGTTTCAACCTATTGCCCCACCAACATTTAGAAATTTTTAAATGTTTTTTGCTTTTAGTTGGAAGATTTTACACATGTACAGACGTGAACAGAATGCAGTAATTAGCATCTTCCACCATCCCTGTATTCCATCAGCCTCAACAATGATCCACTCATAACAACCTTATTTCGTCTATATGTGCCTTACCCCTCCATACTATTTTTAAGCAAATCTAGACAACACATTATTCCATCCTAAAAAATTTCACTGCAGAACTCTGACCAAAGCTCTTTGTTAGAATCGCTAGGTAGGGACGAAATTAAACAATTTAAGTTTGTTTTTGTTTTTTCTTTTTTTCTTTTTACTGTGTTTAGTAAAGTTTGAAAAGAAGAAAAGAGAGAAGTAGACATCGACAATTCATGGTGAGACCAGTACATAAATGAGAGGTCTCTGCGGTGGTAAGGTGGTATCTGTGGAGGCTAACCTGGGAGTGGGGCCTCAAATACTCACCCACCCCTTTCTGGCTGTTGTGTTGCATTGGGTGGGGGAGCGATGAGGAAGCGTTCCGCATGTGGGTGGGCAGGCTAGAGATGCTGGGTGGCAGGTAGTCGACCCTCCAACTGGTATCATATGTTGCCTTTTGAGGCCCATGTGAGAGAGTTTTAGATAGAAGCTGAAGCAGCTGTTTCATGGAGGTTGTGCAAGACACTGAGGGTGGGAGAGGCATTATGTACTGGCGCCAAAGTGGCCCCTGGAGATTCGGGCTCTGGGAACCCTGGGAGGCAGCAGCCTGGGGTCTTGTTACTTTCATGGTGGGCACCAGTAGCAGCGGCTGTGGTAAGATGTCTGAAAGGCTACATGAGTGGAAGACAGCCAAGGGCTTCAGGAAAAACAAAATGTGGCAGGCATGGTTGCTGAGGGGAGCTGACAGACTAGGTAGAGAGCATTCCTAAGAGATGATCCATCTGTTTGAGACAGGGGTGTGGGAGTCAGGCTGCTTTCCAACCCTGAGAGCTAGCTGTGGTGAAAACGGACCTGGTGTGGAGATAAAACCAGGTGGAGGATTCGGACCAGCGCTGGGGGTGATGGTTGTGGTTGGGAGCAAGGAGGGGCAGCATGAGGTGACCATGAACTTGGGAGGGAAACATCAGCAGAGGCAGGATGTGGGCTCTGGAGCCACATGCCTGGGCCTGAACCCTCTGTCACTTTGAACTATTGACTTTGGGAAGCTCCCTTAACCTTCCTGCACCTCGGTTTTCTAGTCTGTAAAATGGAAGCCTCTCCTCATAGAGTGTTCGTGAGGATTGAAAGATAATTCGTGCAAAATGCTTAAAACAGTGCCTCGCATGTGTTGGGCACTCAGGCAATCCCAGTTGTTGTTATTGTTATTTCTATTATCACTGTTGGGATGGTGAGGATGATAAGAATGGAGAAGGAACGTTGTCCACCGAGTCAAGTCCAGCACCCTGAGCACCCACTCCAGGCTCTCTGCTCTGACGCACCTGCCCATCATGTCCTCCAAGACTCACCTCCTGGCTTCACCCACACTGTGCCTCTTTTCATGCCTTTCACTTGGCTGGGATTCTCCTCTCTGCCTACTGGAGCTCCAGTCCTGCCTCTAATCCTGTTTCAAGGGCTTTCTCAGAGTCACCTTCTCTGCGGAGCCTCTCAGGGTGCACCACCAGCACAGGCTCAACCTCACCCAAGCTCCCACAGCTTTCTCCTTTTGTGGCTGACGTGACAGCTGTCACTCAATGCCATGGCCTTGAGGACAGGTGCTCACCACAATGTAGGATTGTCCTGAAAACATGGACTCAGAATTATTTAACCCAACAACACTGAGTGAGTGCCTGCTATGTGCTGGGCCCTTGGCTGGGTGCTGGGGATTCAAACTGAGAGAGACACAGCCACATCTGAATGTCTAGTTGAGAAAGCAGAGTCAACAAATGCAATGCCAGATAGTTGGACTATAATGGGATGTGAGCAAGGTTCTCTGGGAACCCAGAGGAACTAACTCTTCATTTTCACATCTTCCACAAGGCACACTGTCGCATATCAGCAGATGCTTAATCAGCAGTTTGCATAAAAGAGAGAACTAACCCAACATAGACTTTATCTGACTCTCCGCAGACTTCTGAGTACCATGACCCTTGACTAACCCTTCATTTGGGATTTATACAACACTTGGAGCTCGGAGAAGAGTCTGCTTGCATTCTTTCCCCAGGTTGGGGCCAGGGCCAGTCATATAGTGGGAATGGATGTGTTGAATGAATTCGAACTATAGGACATGGCCTGAATTTCCCCACTGTGTCCTCTGCTCCTCCCTGTCTACCTTACCTGGCAGGAAAGGAAGATGGGAGCTATCTTCACTTTAAGGTGTCTTGCTTGCACTTGATAAGGCCACTGAAGATATTCTCAGCTTCACCCTGGGAGCTCGATGAGGACTCCCCCATCATTGGAGCCACTCACTGGGATGTGGTGTCCAGGATGGGAAGGCAGGCCAGCAGAGTGGAAGCAGATGGCCCTGAACCCAACTCTTTGCAAGAAAGAAGTCCTGTCTGGCTGAGACTGGAATAAATCAAGCCCAAGGAAGAGTAGGGGTCATGGTTCGAACGTTGAGTCACCATGTTTTCGGTCAGAACTTATAAACCATAGTCACTGCTAAACATCTTCCTTTGTGGACATCTTCCTCCATGGTCACCATGTGGCCCTGATCCCTGCCCACAGGAGTCTCTCCACCCCTGAGCTTCCATGAACTTAATGACTATGCCACTTATTTGCTATGTTGCTTGGTGCCTTGGGGCGTTATTTTACAGATGATGGTAATAGCCTACCTTTATAGAGAACTTGTATGTGCCAGGCCTCTTCTGTACCTCCTCACTTAACCTTTGTAACAAAGCTCTGAGGAAGGAACTGTTATTATCTCCACTTTACAGATGAGTAATAAAATCTCCATTTTACAGTTATTATCTCCATTTTATATTCTACGGAGCTTCGGGAGTTCAATAACTTGCCCAGCACGAGATACCCGGTAGTAAGTGGCAGAGCTGGACCTGGACCCCTCATCAGTCTTGGACTTGTAAACGCAGCTCCTCCCCTCTAGGAACTGGATTGTAAGCTCTTTGAGAGCCAATATTAGGTTTTAGTTTTTCTGCTAGTCTCAATAAACAGCCATTGATTGATTGCTTGACCTGCAAGACTGTTTTAAATAAAATAGAACATGTTTCTTTTAAGGCATCCAAGCCTTTTTTTTTTTTTTAAAGATTTTATTTTTTCCTTTTTCTCCTCAAAGCCCCCTGGTACATAGTTGTGTATTCTTCGTTGTGGGTTCTTCTAGTTGTGGCATGTGGGACGCTGCCTCAGCGTGGTCTGATGAGCAGTGCCATGTCCGCGCCCAGGATTCGAACTAACGAAACACTGGGCCGCCTGCAGCGGAGCACGCGAACTTAACCACTCGGCCACAGGGCCAGCCCCAAGGCATCCAAGCCTTTTAGAAGATCATTTCCAACTTGTTTCTAAGCAATCTCTGGACAGGAACAATCTATTCCTCCCCAACCTGCGGACAGCTCCCCAGCGCCCAGGCTGACCTTTTCCCATCACGCACACGCTGTCTGCAGACAAAGCAGAGAGCGCCAGGAGAAAGAGGCAGAGACGTACATCTATTTCAGACAGGAACCTGAAGCGACTGAGTTCAAGTTTTGCAGAGAACACTGAATTTTAATCTTAGATGAAAAATCGATTGACTCCTTTAAGACTTGCCCTTTAGTTTTGGTTATGTCATTGTTTAAAGTTTAGATATTCTTTGCATTTTTGCACCCCCCCCCCATTACTGCAGTTAAATGAGAAGCTGGCCTAAGTGACAAGTTATTTATGGATGTGTGTGTCTCTGGCTTTTAGCTGCCTGAGACTTTTTCAACCCCCTGTGGAAGGTGTGCTTTATACAGAGCAAGAGCGTGAGGGCGAAATGTTCTATGAATAATGATGGCGAAGTGCTCAGAGGAGCCTTGACTTTATTTAGACATTCTATTTCTTCACAGTTTCCTCCTCGAGATGACTCTTGGCTCTCTCTCCAGACAGTGTGTGTGTGGTAAGGAAAAGCCAGCGTACGAGAGTCTGGGGAGAGCAGTATAAATGCAAGACCAGGGAATAATAGATTTTTATTATGAGGGGGGTTGCATCATTCATACTTGAAATTCCCATGTGGTACAATTTAATTAAATATTTCTATGATCCAGGTTACCCAGAGGTACTGTGGATCCTGGAGAAGAGTAACAAGTGCCCAAGCCACTTGATCGAAGATCAAAGGTTCATGGACGGCCACGGTCGCTGCAAAACTTCACAGATGGGCGACCATTGAGAATGTTTGCTAACACGTGAGTCTCAGTTTATTAAGCCCTATGCTGAGGCATTCTCTGTGGAGGGAAAAACCCATTAAAAAGTTTATGCACCTAAAAAAAAAATATGCGTCAACATAAAGCTGAATTATGGCTGCTGGATGAATCTCCCATATAAGGAACGCTTGGAACAGAATTACGGATTATATCATCTGTGATTTGTCTGGGCCCAAATAGGCTGAAACACACAATAATCTTGAGCTGGAACAACCTCTGTATCCTCCAGGCTCTCTCCCGCCTCCAAGACAGGGACTTCGGACAGGGTGCCCTCAACACTTACGAAGGACAACAGAAGCACACAGCTGGTTGATTCTGTGATGCTGGAAGTACGAGAGCTGTCCCCAGACAGCGGGCTCCTTGTTTTAAACTCAATTCAGCCAACATTTTGGAGCACTTTCTATATGCCCGACACTCTGTCCGGGACAGTGGGGGATTCAAACATGAGCGGGACACAACACACACCGAGTCTTTAAGGCCCCTGGGAGAAGCCCATCTGCTGTCAGAGCTCTGAAGAGAACGTCTTCCCTCTGGTGAAGGTGTGGGGAGCTCTTCACAGACAGGGGCGTGCAGGATGGGGGTACTCTTCCCATGCACGGCGAAAGCCTGAGGGCCAGTGTCCTTCCCGGGTCCTGGTGGAGAGACTCGCCTTGCCCCTCATTTCTGGCCAGGAGCCCGCTTCCAAAGTAGGCAGCTGGCGTGTGCAGGCTCCTTCCCTACACTGGGAGAACACTTGGGGCAACCGCCACAGACTGGGCATGTGTGGAGAGCGGGTGTTCTCCAGAGTGTAGGAGGGGGGTCCCGGTCCACCCAGCTTTGCAGCTGCCCTCCCAGCTTCTGGCCGGAGCCCCTTGCCTCAGTCCTGGGTTCCTCTGGGGTTGGGATGAAGAAGAGAGATGCAAGGGCAGGTGCTGTGGGTTCACCCCAGTTACCCATCACTGGCCTTCTCCGAAGGAGTGCATTTGTCCTTTGACAGAGCCCCCAACACAGACATGGGGTCCCCAGCACAGCAGCATTCCCCAGTGTGGGTGACGCCCCCTCTAGCCAGTCTCTCATCTCCTCCCCTTACCTCTGCTCTGGCTGCACACCCCTGCACCCCGGAGCTGTCTCCCTTCTTACTGAGCATTCACTCAGCTCATGGGAAAATCTCGTGCCACCCTCCCACACCAAGAGGCACAAGCGCCGTTGGACCATGCTGGCTGGTTCCCCTGGTCCTGCCAGGAGAACCTCTCAGGCAGGGGCTGCCTTCAATCTTCTTCACGGGAGAACTCAGTCTTCCAGTCACATGTCCCTCACGCTTTGCTGCAGCAGTGGCACCAGGAAGGTCTCTGGGGTGCCACCCCTTAGCCAGACAATTCAATGAAGAGCTCTCTGCCACCCTTTACTGAGCTTGGGATCAGAATGTGGGGCTGGGGGAAGGAACCCCCCACACTCCCAAAGGGAAGGAGGAAAAATGCTCTATCTAGACTCTCTCCCAGGGGAAAAGATGCCAGCAGAGGCAGTGAGTTAAGTGACTGAAGATCTCAGGGGAGGAACGGTCAGCTGGGATTTCCTTCTGGAATGCTAGGTTGAATTTGTTCTGGAACGGTAACAAGACAGTCTCTGCTTTCAAAAGAAGTAGCCTTTGATGTATTGTTTGGCGGCAGCTCCACAAGGCTAAGATCAGATGTACCCACAACTTCCCCTGGTCCACAAACAGGACACGAGGAGATGAAACACTTGGCCGAGCTGAGCTCAGGGCAAGGTCTGGTTATTAGGCGAGAAAACGTCTGGCCTCAAAGATGCCGAGTTCCTCATAATGCTGCAAGGTTTCTTTGATGTGAGACGGGAACTTTTTATTTGGTGGAGCGTCAGGGTACAGTGCCGGGAGCAGGGGGACCCTGGGTTTCCACTGGATGCTGCCATACGTGGGGAGGCCAGCAGAAGCCCCGAGGGGTGTGTGTGGCAGGGGAGGAGGCTCCGGGCTCCGTGTGAGGGAGAACTTCCTAATTACCAGCATCTTCTCCCAGCACAAAGTGGAGAGCTCCCCATCACCAGAAGTGTTCAAGCAGAGTCTACACAACTGCATGGCACTGCACTCGATGCTTCTTGCCCGTCCTACTAGATTGGAAGCTCCTTGAAGCACAGGTCTTTAGACCTCAGGCCTGCTGGTGGTTTGGAAGCTGATTGTTATCCAGCCTGATCATCTGGGCCTAATGAGCTGGATCATCATTTCTTCATCAGGGAAGTCTGATTCTCCTGTGGTTTTGTTCCCACCCCTGTGATGTCAGCGGGGAGCTAACCCTTTATCTCAGGAAGGCAACAGGAGCCGGAGAGGAGCCGGGTGACAGGCTCAGAGTGGCGTTTATTCAGGGAGCAAGGGTTTGAATTCACACACACTGCTATGTTTCTTGAGCCCCTGGGAAAGGCTCTCCTGGCAGCACCTGCACAGCTGCACAGCCCGGCACCCTGGGGAGTGGAAGGTGCCCAGCAATCCCCACGCGCAATCAGTGGGCCTGCCAAGGTTGCCACAGCGCCTGTCACTCAAGTGTCACATATCTCGAGGCCTTGGACTTGGGGGGGAGGGAGAGGGGCAATTTTTCACTTCTTCTGCAATGTATTTCTACAGTATAACAATTGCTTATAAAAACCACATATTACTTTTGAAATTTAAAAAAAGTAAAGAATGTATTATTTTAACATTTGTCACTTGGAATCAAATGATCCCCATGACAAAGCAGCTCCCTTAGTGGTGGGACTGGCTCATTAAACCGATAACTCCCTCAGAACCCTGAAGCACGTCAGATTACCTAAAATGGAATGATCTGGTAAGAAGGAATGCATAACCAGCCAATGAAGTGCTAGTTTTATGGGTGATGGGTGGTAGGATGGCGGGGAGGGGGACGTTTTAGATCCAAGGTCCCCAAGGGGACCCAGGATCATAATATTACTGGGCTGCAGGGCACTTAGGAATCTGCTAGTCCAGCATTTTCTAATTGTGTTTTGCAGGGACCTAGGGGTTGGTGGGGGTCTTCTTCTATCCCTTCTTCAACTGGAGCGGCTCTGCTTTGCTCTGCTTAAAGACTGGCGTAGCAAGGGCTCTTGGCTAAAAACAGTGTGAAGCAGCTGACGTAGCCCACGTGTCTCACGTTATAGATCAGGAGTCTGGAGTTCAAGGGAGGAAAATGTTCATGGGCGTTGGTTCCTCGGGGCAGGCCGGGAGCAGGGTTGGGGTCTTCAGTGCAGCCAGGCCTGGCAGGTGTCAGTGATGCTCCTATGCAACAGAAGGGGACGGTGAGATGCAGAGCCTTTTCTGAGAAAAGCCAGGGGTCGCAAGTTTAAAAGGGCAGCTCGCAGTGAGTGTGGGGGGCATGGCAGTGGGAGGCTCTGCGTTGCCGAGGCCTGCCAGTCAAGGGGTGCTGGAGTGCTGAAGGGGGACGGGCTGTGTGCTCGGCAATTCTGCTTCCTGCTTGCGGGGACTGACTGCTCCAGAGCTGGGATCCTGGACCTGTAATCCATGGTCCGCTCTCGGCTTCAGAAGGGCCTGATCTTGCACAGAAATGTTACGTGTCTGGACATTTCTCTGGGACGAGGATTGGCAGGCAGGGGGACGTTTGTGATAATTATACGCTCAAAGGGGTTAAGAACCACTGCTGACGTGTGTGTCGCACGAGGACCTTGTGCAATACCACCTAGTCCGGTTCTCCAAGTAACTTCTTAGCTGCCCCCTGTCCTTCCTTCAGGTGGGAACAAAGCTACACACAAGCCTCTGAATTTGGAATCGTTATTCTGCACCAGATTGCTTCTTTGTGTGTGTGTGTGTCGGGGGGGCAGGAGGTGAAGGAGGAGGGCAGTGGGGGTTCAGGGAAGAGATTCCATTGTGTATGAGTGTGTGTGAGTGTGTGCATGTGTGTGAATGAACGGGTATTTGTGAGCTGGTTGTGACCCAGAGGCAGAGGAGCCCGTGTTTCTTCCTTCCTTCTGTTGGCCTCAGAGCACCTCTGCTCTGCAGACCTGTCTTCTCTGTTGCTCCAAAAGCTCCACTTGGTCTCCTCTGATCTCTGCTGCTTTTCAAGGCACGGCTCCCATCGTGTGCCAGCAACTCGGGCCAACAGCAACAGCGGAAACCAAGACGGCTCTGGAAAAATATTTGTTTAATTAGCAGAAATGATCTGTGTGAGCCTTGGAGGGATCAGAACCCCTTTTTAACTGGCTGGCCTGGAGCCGAGCCTGATGAGTTTTCCTGCAGGACCGTTTTTGGCTTTGAACCAAGGAATTGGAGTTCGGCTCCGACCTGAACGCCGGCCAGGGAAGGTCGATACATGGCCTGTTCAGATCCTGTGCTTGCTCTTGAGGGGCAGTGCCAAGCACACTCAATGGAGCCTTGAGGGAGGTGTGGGGAGCCCTGGGTAATGCCGGCCTGGGTGCGAGGCCACTCAGACCAGGCTCACCACGACATTCCTTCTTGGGCCAGGCGCATTGCCCTGTGAGAGTGGATGCTAGCTGGAGAGGAAAGTGGTTTCAGAGGAAAATGACCTGTGGGAAGCTGAACCCCATAAATTATGGGGTGTGAGTTACTTACAGCCCTGCATGAGGTATAGAAGAGGAGCTGCAGGGTCTTCAGGGACAAATTCCGTTGGGGTCACTGAGCTACGTGGAGTGGGGCAAGTGGCTTGTCTCATGGAATCATCTCAGATTTGTCTTCAAATCAAAGTAGCCTATGGAAGCCCCAAGGTTCTGCAGAGAATCTGCTGGAAAGAGAGGGGATAAGCCCAGAGAAACCCACTGGTTCTCAACCCTGAGGTTTGGGTCTCTGAGCATACTTGGATCCCCACAGAGTGGCCCAAATCCTTCTCAGACCCTTAACTCTCCTTGTCATTCTAGAATTCCCCTCAGGACTTGGGGCTGTGTCTGTGTCCCTCAGGCCTTTTTGGGTAAGAGCCTTAGGGTCACCTTGGGGATAAAATTGCCTTTTTCCAATGGGCATCTTTTACAGAAAGGTAGATTTTCTCCAGAGGCACCTGGGTGTGGGCCAGGTGTCTTTGGGGTGTCCAGGGTGCCTTTCGGTCGCCCCTCCAGGGCCACCCTGCTCCTTCCCCTGAGCTGACCTCTGTGTATCCCCTTACTCTCTTGCTCCGGGGGAGGGGGGGTGGGCAATGGGGAGCCCCAGTGGGAGCTCAGAGGGAGGAGAGGGAGGTGCAGGCACTTATGCTACTCCCTCCCTGCTGGGCTGTGTCAGGGTCAGGGTTGCTGTGCCTCTCATCCCAAGGTCACGGCTCTTCTCAACCTTCTTTCTCTTGTTCCACGTGCCCACTCCTCTGTCTCTTCAGATCTCTGGAATTGCCTTGTGTGCTGTGCTGCTTCACCCGGAAGTTTCTCTACCCCCTCATAAATGACCCCTTTAACATGCCCTCCTCAAATGATCCTCATTGGAAAACGGTCTTCTCTGGCCTTTTCTATAAAGTAAGGAGTGATAGTCTCCTTTGAGAACAAAGCTCCTCAAAGACACGTGCTGGAGAGCCAACAAGTGATGGAGAAGCTAAAACAATCCTGGGTGCAGAGCTGCAGCGTTGTGTGGTCTTACGGCCTGGGTGCAGGGTCGCAGCGATGTGTGGTCTTACGGCCCACACTCAACTGTCTGGTGCTGGACGGGGAGACATGCACAACCAGACCAAGTGGTCTTACAGCCATGGCTGTCTCAGGGTGAGGTGACCTCTACCCACTTCACAGAGGTGTGGATAAGAATAGGAGTGCCAGTTTGTCACCTGGGATCCCTCATTGAGTGCTGGCAACTAAATGGAAACCCTGTCTCCTGGGATCCTGCCCTAATAATTACATTTAAACTTCCCACAGTCCTGTGTGCACCCAGCCTCATGGACATAGGCAGAGGGATGCCAGACCTAAGAAAGGCCCTACTGGTGTTAGCCAGGGTTCCCCAGAGAAACAGAACCAATAGGATATATAGATGCATTGGAAGAGGTTCATGATAGGAATTGGCTCAGGTGATGATGGCGGCTGGGAAGTCCCAGGATCTGCCATCTCCAAGGTGGAGACCATGGAGAGCCAATGGTACAGTTCAGTCCAATTCCAATGGCCCAAGAACCAGGAGCTCCAGTGTCTGAGGGTAGGAGAAGATGGATGTCACAGCTCAGCAGAGACAGTGAATCTGCCCTTCCCCTGCCTTTTTGGTTTATTTGGGCCCTCAATGGTTTGAATGAGGCCCACCCATTTTAGGGAGGGCCGTCTGCTTTACTCAGGCTACTGATGCAAATGCTAATCTCTTCTAGAGACACCCTCCCAGACACATGCAGAAATAATGTTTTCCCAGCTCTCTGGATGTCCCAGAGCCCCATCAAATTGACATACAAAACTAACCAGCAGACAAGCTAAAGTAGCAAGAGAGATAAAAGGTCAGAGTTGAGTTTTGGAAATTAGTAAAAGAAACCTTAACTAAATTGGAATTGGGAAGCCCTGTAGGGGGAGCCCTCACGCCCTATCACACATCATCTATTACACCAAACAGGAAGAGGCAAACCCTTAAGTCTGGGACAGGAAGTACAACTACTTTACTATTGAAGGAAGATTTCTCTCCCCACCCAGCAACAGCCCAGCCAATGAGAAACACTGCAGCTCAGCCAATGAGAAACACCACAGCTCAGCCAATGAGAAATGCTGCAGCTCAGCCAATGAGAAATGCTGCAGCTCAGCCAATGAGAAACGCCACAGCTCAGCCCATGAGAAACGCCACAGCTCAGCCAATGAGAAACACCACAGCTCAGCCAATGAGAAACACTGCAGCTCAGCCAATGAGAAATGCCACAGCTCAGCCAATGAGAAATGCTGCAGCTCAGCCAATGAGAAACACCACAGCTCAGCCAATGAGAAACGCCACAGCTCAGCCAATGAGAAATGCTGCAGCCCAGCCAATGAGAAGCTGTTGCCGTCCTGAACTGTTACTTTCCCCCAATGGACTTGCTTTAGAACAGCCCTGCCATACTCCCCTTTTTTTCTATAAAAGCAGCTCCTCTTCTTTGTTTGCTGGATTTGCCTAATGTTCACCATAGCATGCACATCCCAAATTACGATTCTTTTGGCAATTCCTGAATAAACTCATTTTGAGATAAAATAAGAGACAAACTTGCTTTTTTTTTTTTTTTTAAGATTTTATTTTTTCCTTTTTCTCCCCAAAGCCCCCCGGTACATTGTTGTGTATTCTTCGTTGTGGGTTCTTCTAGTTGTGGCATGTGGGACGCTGCCTCAGCGTGGTCTGATGAGCAGTGCCATGTCCGCGCCCAGGATTCGAACTGAGGAAACACTGGGCCGCCTGCAGCGGAGCGCGCGAACTTAACCACTCGGCCACGGGGCCAGCCCCCGAGACAAACTTGCTTTTTAAGTTGACAGGTTCTAGGGCCATCTTGCTAGGTCCCCACATTTCTCACCCTTGGCAGGGTCTGCCAGGCTGGTGGAGTTGCAGGATGAAGCAACCAGGCAGGATATGCTTCTTTCAGTGTGAATGTGAGTTGTGTTTTTATGAAGAGGCTACAGAAATACTGAGAATCTGAGAGGCAGAGGGTCGGGGTGGGGAGCTGGATCCATTTTGTGGCTTTTCCAACAAACTTCCTTGCGTCCAACTTCAGACACGCCAGCACCAGCTGGAGTCCCATCTAGGTTGGGGTCCCAGTCCCTCTGAGGTTGGGCCACCTCTCCAAGCTTCCGAGTTTTAGTTATGCTAGCCTCTTCCCTTTACCCCCTCGGCCTTGGGGTGAGACTATAGAGTTCTCTTTGTACGTTTTCAGTCCCCAGGTTAGTGATTTTCTACCTATGCAAGCATTTATATTAAATCTTCTCCATTCAGGTAAGTGGTGTAGGCGTCTTCTGTGTGAACCCTGACCCATGCCTTTGCAGGCTGTGGGGGTGAGTGGTTCCACCCTGGCCTGGAGGATCTCGGGAGGGGAGGGGAGAGACACTGCCAGGAGCCACCTGTAGGCAGGAGGCCCCGTTCAGGGAGGAGGCAGAGAGCGGGAAGGAGCTCTGATGGCAGCTGAGTCCCTTCTGCTGCCTGAGAATCGTGGCTGGGGCCCGCTGCCGTCAGGGTGTCTGGGAGGAGAAAGCAGAACAGCCATCTCTCAGGGATTTAGAGACCTGTGTGTGAAGTGGGGACTGCTGCTCTGGATGCGTATGCCATCCTTCACTGGCTCTGTCCTTGCCAACGCCCCTGCAAAGAGCACTGGCCAGCACAGGTCTAAGCCCCTGGCCCCTCTGCACAGTGCACAGTGACCGGCTGTTGCTGTTGTGAGCAGGACTACCTGCTCTAGCATCTTCCAGGGGCCCCTGTAAGGACTCGGAGTTAGGACGAGGAGAGGGGTCTGTCCTGGAAGAGAGACTGAACTACGCTGTGCCCAACTTAGAATCTCTGGTGCCTGTCCCTCTGCCTTACCGTGAGTCCTCTCTCAGGGACCTCAGCCCCTCTCCCTGGCCTGCCCTAACCGGTTCTCTGGGCAAGCTCCAACCGTTCTCATGGGCAGTGGCTGCTTCAGCTCAAGCTGGCCTCTAGGGAGGTCCAGAAGCTGCCAGAAATCGAGGGCCTCGTGGGAATGAGGCAAGTGCAGAGGCTCCCTGTTATGCGCCAAATTGTGTTCCTCCCAAATTCATCTGTTGGAGCCCTAACCCCCAGTACCTTGGAACGTGGCTGTATTTGGAGGCGGGGTCTTTATGGAGGTGATTAAGTTAAAAGGAGCCCCATCATCCAATCTGGCTGGTGTCCCTATAAGAAGAGGAGATTGGGGCACAGAGAGACACCAGGAGCATGCGTGCACAGAGGACGGCCGTGTGAAGAGGGGGCCATCAGTGGTCAAGGAGAGAGGCCTCAGAGGAAACCAGCCCTGCGGGCACCTTGATCTTGCACTTCCAGCCTCCAGAACCTTGAGAACGTCAATGTCTGTTGTTCAAGCCACCCAGTCTGTAGTCTTTTATACGGCCACCCAAACTGACTCCAGGAGTTCCCAAGATCTTCTCCAGCTGATCCGAATCCTCCGCTGCTCTGGTTTCCCTCTCTATTAGTATTTTATGGCGGCTGTCACTAACGAACACAAACTTACAACACAAATGCATTCTCATACAGTTCTGGAGGTCAGAAGTCTAAAACCAGAGTTTCAGCAGGCTGGTTCCCTGGGGAGGTGGCAGGGGAGGACCTGGTTCCTTGTCTTTTTCCAGAGGCTGCCCACATTCCTTAGCTCATGGTCCCTTCCTCCAAGGACTCCACCCTCCATGAGCTCCTCCTGCTGACTCTGACCCCTGTCCTCCTTGTAAGGAAAAGCTGGTGGGGGTGGAGTTCCAGTCCAAACCCGAAGCCCTGAGATCCAGGGCAGCTGATGTCCTAGGGCAGGAGAAGATGGGTGGCCAGTGTTGGATGACACTGGGATTACCTTGGGCCCACCTACGAGGTTATCCAAGGTCACCTCCCCATCTGGAGATTTTTAATTTAGTCCCATCCCTTTCGCCATGCAAGGTGGCATAGTCACAGGTTCTGGTGATCAGGATGAGGACATCTTTGGGGGTCGGCATGAATTCAGCAGACTGCACCCCATCTCCACTCTGGCTCCCTAATTCACACCTCCTTGCACATCTTCAGAAGACAGCCGGGAAACTAAAGGTGATCAGGTCACTGGTCTCCCCCAGTGGCTCCCGCTGTCACCCCCACTTGGCCTCCAGAGTATGGAGCCCTTGAGAAGCTGTAGAGAACAGGGCAGAAGGAAGGGGCTGGTGGAGGTAAAGGCCCCGGGGGTGGGGGTTGAGCCCGGCACTGCTCTGGAAGTCCACCCACTGCGGCATTAGACATGCAGACAAACCGGATGCAGCTAATTAGAGCAGGGCACTGGGCTAAGAGCACTGGCACCTGGGTGTAGGTGGTCCACAGCCGAGGCTTAGACAGTGCCTGAGAGGCGCTCCATGGGAGGGGAAGACCCAGCCGGTTAACAAGTGGCTCTCTGTCGCTTATTAACTGTGGGAGTTTGGCGGAGTTCCCCAAGCTCTAAGCTTCAATGTCTACATCTGGGAAATGGGAATAATGGTAGCTGCCTCATTGGGTTGTTGTGGGAATTAACTGGAAATTTCTCTTTTGTGTGGAAAAAACCTTGCATAATGCCAGGCACGACATACCGAGTGTGCAGTAAATGCTGGTCATAATGCTAATGATAATATTTAGGATCTCCAGTCCTTGTGGAGCCAATGAGGCTGTGCTGCTGCTGCGTGCGTGCATGTGTGTGTGAGTGCACGCGCCGGAGTGTGTGTGTACGGTGGCCTACGGGAGGGGCCCAGGGCAGGGTGGCGCCGCTGAATCTATCAGTGCGGTCCTGTGGCCAAAGAGAACTTCCTACAAGGGACCCTCACAACCCCCTACATCAAACTTGGGCTTCTGGAAAGCCTTCCCTCCCTCCCCGCATTTCTGGGCACTCCAGTGATAGGAAAATGCCTTACATGCATTGCTTCCCTTCACCCTGATGCCCCCATCCACCCTCAGAGCTTACGCCCATCATTAGTCACTCAGTGAACTGTTTACAGGGCTGACGTCACCCCGAGATTAGAGAGGGAGCTGGTCTCATTCCTGGAAGGTTCCTGTGCATTATCTCCCTTTGGTGCGCCGGAAGCAGTGTGTGTGTGTGTGAGTGTGAGAGTGTGAACGTGAGTGTGTGAATGTGTTGTAGTGTGTGTGTGTTTGTGTGTAGAGTGGGGGCAGCAGGGAGGAGCTGACTCACCCCCTGGAGCAGATGCAGCCCCTCCAAGGGGGAGGCTGGAGGCGGGAGCAGAGCTTGCAGAGTTTCCAGGTGTTTGAATTGGAATTGAACTTGCTCCTTATCCTCAAGGCCAGTGAGGGTAGGGGTAGGGGTGGGGGTGGGGGCATGATGCCCTGTCTTGAGTGAGTGAGATGCGATTTCGGGCATGGCTGTTAAGCCGCCTGCCTGGAGGAGCCCAGCTTCTGGGGGATTGGGAAGGTTGGGTGGAGCTGGGGCTCTCTGGGGAGCAGACAGGGCCAGCTGGAAGAAGCAAAGCCTTTGGGTGGAACTCACCTGGTCTGTGGGAATTCTTCCAGTCCCTGCTTCCTGATCCGGATAATGGGCGGCGTTCCTCCCGTCCATGGGTGGTGGAAAGGATTAAATGAGCTAATTTAGGGAGGTCCCAATAAATGAATATGATAGAGGCTCAGCCCTGTGCTTGGTGGTACTTCATGCTCTGAAATGTCAGCTAACCCACTACTGGGTATTTATCCAAAGAACTTGAAATTGACAATTCAAAGAGACTCATGCACCCCTATGTGCATTGCAGCATTATTCACAATAGCCAAGATGTGGAGGCAACCCAAGTGCCCATCGACTGATGATTGAATAAAGAAGATGTGGTATATATATGGAACGGAATACTACTCAGCCATAAAAAAGACAAAATCATCCCATTTGCAGCAACAGAGTTGGACCTTGAGGGTATTACGTTAAGTGAAATAAGCCAGGCAGAGAAAGACAAACCAGTATGATTTCACTCCTATGTGGAAGATAAACAAACACAAGGACAAAGAGAACAGATTAATGGTTACCAGAGAGGAAGGGGGAGGGGGGAGGGGGAAAGGGGTAAAAGGGCACATATGTATGGTGACAGATAAAAACTAGACTGTTGGTGGTGAGCGTGATGCAGTCTATACAGAAACTGATATATAATAATGTACACCTGAAATTACACGTTACAACTCATTATGACCTCAATAAAATAATTAAAAAAAAAAAAAGAAATAGCTGTAACAGCTACTCTTAGCGCGCCTGGCACAGGCCCACGGCACGTTGCTCTCTCCCTTCCCTGTTCCTGCTCCCCTCTCCTCCGGCCCCTCCTCAGTCTCTTACGGAGGAGGCCTCGAGGCAAGTCTTGCCAAAAACCTCATTTACCAGGGCGGTCCCTGGTTCCTGTTTGCCTAAAACCAAAGCCGCAGGCTCTTCAAAAGAACCTAGCAAACCCAGATAGAAAGGTTTGTTTTTATTCTCACAAAGAAGAAGGAGACAAAAAACTTTGTTGGGTAAGTCAGGCCCCATTAAGCTCACAAAAAGACTCTTTGTTCCAGCCGGAGACGGTGAAAAAAATATCAGAAGTGGTGGAACACGTGTTTGTGTCTCCGTTCCGTTCTGAGAGCGTTTAGGTAAGACTAGCCCCACCTGGCTCCCCTCCCCATTCCCCCAGCCCTGAGTCCTTTCTCAGTGCAATCGTATCTTTTTTACAGCAGAGAACTGTAGACTGACCCAGCCAGAAGAAACTTCTAATGTTTTTTAGTCCAGCTGGATTTTAATCACTTACAATAATGACACAATACGTAAGTTATACGGTTTTTACATGACTTGCCCGTGTTTTATATTGTTGGGAGTGATGCAGCTAAGGCTCTTGCCTAAGGTCAAACTGCTGGTTCCTGGCTGAGCTGGGGCGAGGAGCAGCTCCCTTGGTACTCAGCCTGGGCTTAATCTGCTGTTTGTCATTCCTGGCACTGGCGTGGACAAGTCAGCTTGTTCCAAAATCTTTTGTCTATAGTAAAGAGAGATCTTTATTAAGATTTGTTTGTTCCCGTTAAATCATAAATCCGTCCAGGCGGGTCACTATGTGACTGGCGCCCTCTGCAGTTGTGCAGTGTGCAACCTGTGAGACTGAACTTGGCAGTCCTGCTTCTGGGTTAATTCATCCCTCCAGCACATGGAATGATGCCCCTGGGGGTAATTTATGCCTTTGCTCCTCAGACTGTGCATAATCCAGTGTAACTGAGCCTATTTGTGTTGAAAGAAACCAGCAAGAAGGCCAAAAAGAAAGGGCCTCCCACTCCTGGACACCCTGGCTGCTGGAGGAGGCCAGTGTGCTCTTAGGAGGCCGGGCTGGGTGGCTGTGGGCATGTGGGCAGGGGACCAGGTCCTTAGTGGGGCAGACAGGAGGGCGTTGCTGGGGGCTCTGCTGGGGGCGGAGCCATGAGGCCCAGGTTTCTTCCTCAGGCAGCTAGAGAAGGAAGGACATCAGTTGTTATTTCTGCCTTGACTCAGAGGTGACGTTGTGAGAATTTATGAGCTTTTCTCCCTCTGGCTCCATTTCCTTATCTGTTACAAAATGGGCAGAGCGTGCCTGGCCCACGCCTGCTCTTAAGGATAGAAAGAGTGAAAAAGGGCTGGGTTTTGTGAAATATGGCTGGGGCACAGCACGGTGTCACGACACCTGGGGTGGCACGGTGCCCAGGCGTTTCCGTGGGACAGGAGCCCCAGGAGCCTGTCTCGGCCAGGAGCTTGGGGGCAGCACCATGTGCCCGTCTCCACGCTGCGCGCTCTGTAGTGAGCACTGCATTCTTCGTGCCAAGAAGGAAATATCCTGCCCGTCGTGATGTCTTTTGGAGTAAGAGGGCCCTGAGTTAGCATTTTTTTTTAAACAGCTTCATTGAGGTATAACTGACACAGGAAACTGCTCAGATTTAAAGTGGACAACTTGGTAGGTTTTCACCTATGAATACACAGGTGAAACCGTCACCCCGAATAAGATCATGAACACAACCATCACCTCCATCACCAGTCTCCTCGTGCCTCCCGCGCCCCAAGCCCAGGTTAGTGTAAAGATGCTTTCGATCCTAAGATGCATCGTGACCTCAGGGATCAAAGCAAGAACCCGGGCCCAGGTTGGAGTTCCGTCTGTGCTGCTCTGCTGTGTGATCTCGGGCAAGTTCCCTCACCTCTGTCAGCCCTAGTTTTCCTATTTGTGAAATGAGGATAGCGATAATAGCCCCTTAAGTTTGCTGTGAAAACGAAATAAGTTAATTTATGTAAAGTGCCCGGCACGGGTGGGCACTCAGAAATGGCGTCTGCTTTCCCTGTATTGGGTTTGAAATGCAGAGATGGCTGTCAGAAATACACATTCTCACCTCCTCGGGTCTTGGTATCTATCATCCTACCATCTACTGTTTGACTAGACTATCATCGTGGGGCTGAGAACTGAAGAACCCACTCTGCCCTGAGCTAACTCTGTGTCTAGTACTGACTGTCTGTGCTGCTCCTCCCACCTAGAATTCATCTCCCCTCTTTGGAACCCAGCATTCAAGGCCTCACCACCTCTGGGAAGCCTCCCCTGATTACTCTAATCTAGGACTCTAGATGCTAAGGTTTTCTCTCCTTTCCAAACCCCAATACTATTTGAATTGTACCCACACAATCTTACAATTGGGAGTGTAGTGTTTTGCATTATTTTCCATTGTGTGTATCTCTAATTTTTTCTTTTTTGAGGAAGATTAGCCCTTAGCTAACATCTGCTGCCAATCCTCCTTTTTTTTTTTTTTTTTTTGCTGAGGAAGACTGGCCCTGAGCTAACATCCATGCCCATCTTCCTCTACTTTATATGTGGGATGCCTGCCACAGCATGGCTTGATAAGCAGTGTGTAGGTCTGCACCTGGGATCCGAACTGGCGAACCCTGTGCCGCCAAAGTGGAACGTGTGAACTTAACCACTGTGCCATCGGGGCGGCCCCTTGTGTATCTCTATTTTGGTTCCCATTGTGTGTACAAGTTTCTTGAGGGCATAAATTTGGCTAATGCTTCTTTGCGCCTTCAGCTACATCCTTAGGACAGTGTTAAATAAGGACAGGAGTTCATCAAATAGGTGAGCATTAATTCGGTTAGATGCTGTGGAAAGTACCAGGACCAGTCCTCACGGTTGTCACACACAGGGAGACTATTTTGAATGACAGAAGTAAGTGTGAGGACGTATCTCAGTCAGCTCAGGCTGCTCTAACAGAGCATCGCAGATGAGGGGGCTTCTACAGCAGACCTTTCTCACAGTTCTGGAGGCCAGAAGTCCAAGATCGAGATGTCAGCAGATGCAGTGTCTGGTGAGGGCCTGCTTCATGATTCACAGATGGCATCTTCTTGCTGTGCCCTCACCTGGTGGAAGGGGCAAGGGAGCTCTCTGGGGTCTCTTTATAAGGGCACTAATCCCAAAGTCATCTCGGAAAGGCTCACCTCCAAATACTATTGCATTGAGGGTTAGGTTTCAACATATGGATTTTGGGAGCATGCACATTCAGTCTTCAGTCCATAACACTCTGTATGGTGACAACACTGATGGTTGTCTCCATAATACTGCTCCGTCTCCCTAATGGTTGGATGGATGTCGGTATGACTTCCATACTTGCAGGTGGCCCTCAATTCCTGTAAGCTTGCAAATAAGGCCCACAGGTTGGTCAGCCCCCTGACACTGTCAGCTGACGAGCCCTCTCCTGCCCAGGGCTCCAGCCAGGCATCGGGCCGGCACCGTCCACCAGGAGGAGCGCCCCTCGGCTCTGACTCGCTGGGCTTCTAGACGTAGAATTGAAATGGCTTTTCATCAGCTCTCCATTATTGACTTCTGTTCAGCCTGTGGTCTGACCTGACGCTCTTTCCCTGCAGGAGTGTCCTTTCTGTCCCACACACAGAGAGAGTAACGCCTCCCAGACCTGGCTCCTCACAGCCGCCCCTGCAGAGGCCTCCCGGAGCTGACACCAGACCCTCTCCAGATCCGCCCATGTCTGCCCTGCTCTTCGATACACTGCTTTGGCCTGACTCATCCTGCATGTTTCCTGTCAACAACAACAAACCCTCCTATTTAGCCTTCCTTGGCTCACCATTTTTGGAAATTGAACTGGAAGGGTAAAGCTATTACACAAAGGGCTTTGCAGGGCAAGAGGGAAGAAGGAGAAGGAGCCAGAATAAACAGAAGGTGAACCAAGCCCCCAGGGCCCAGGTGAATGCTCAGGCGGGTCAGTGGATGTCCCACTCTAGCTAGACAGAAATCCTTAGCGCACTGGCTCACACCATCCTCGCTGGCCCCACTCATCCACAACCCAGCCATTGGCAGGGTCCTTCTTGGCCCAGGCAAGGATCCACCACAGACCCTTTGTATCACTGGCCAGAGTACACCTGCAAGGGGGGTTCCAGGTCACATCCTATGTCATCCTGAAATGAGAAGAGCCATGTGGACTTTGGACTAAGACCTGGCTCTGAATTCTGCTTTGCCGCCTACTGGCTTTATGGCCTCAGGCAAGCTGCCTAACCTCGCTGAATCTGTTTCTTCATCTGTCAAATGGGTGTAATGCCTACCTTCAAGATTGCCATGAGGACTAAAGATGATCTGTAGGAAGTGCCTGAAACATAGGAGACGCTTATTAGCTAATAACTAATCTTATTTAATTAAATACAGTCATGTGCCGCTTAGCCACAGGGACACATTCTGAGAAGGGCGTTGTTACGAGACTTCGTCATTGCGTGAACATCGAGTGTACTTGCACAAGCCTGGTGGCACAGCCTACTGCACACCCAGGCTCTACGCTACTAATCTCATGGGACCGCTGTTGTCCACACAGTCTGTCGTTAACCAAATGTCATTATACAGCACATGACTGTACCTTCTTCTCTCAAAGAAGCCCTCTGGGTCTAGTGAACAGACACTGAGTCAGCATTCAGGTCTTCTCTGGTGAACACACGTGGCTCCACTGGGTAGAGAGTGTCTGGATAGCCTGGTCTGTCCTGCAACCCCTGCAACTTTGTACCCATGCCTCGTGATGGACTCTCATCCCCAGGCCCCAGGCCAGATGTGCAGCATCACCGAAAAGCCCATTCCCCCGATTCCAGGCCTCTGCTGCCCTTCTCACCCCCCTGGAAGGCAGGCTGGTCTCCTGTAAACCGTGGGACAAATGCCCTGTGGTCCCTGTTGAAGACCTGGAACCCTGGTCACCGTCCAGGCCCTGGCACAGCTGAGCACGGAGCAGGCGCCAGCTCCCGTGGGCTCACTGTACGTGGACCATCAGCCAGCTGGGCGGCCATGTGGGCCTGAAGGCCCTGGGCTTTGGGAAGACTCTCAGAAAAGAAACCTTGCACTGGCTGTGGCTGCAGGACTGAGGGCAGAGTAAAGACTACTGGTTAGAATTTCTGGAGTGGTTCATTTCATTCCAATGGAGGGAACAGCTTTCTGTTGGTAACAACAAAACTTCCCAATGAGGCGCAGAGTCCCAAGCACCTCACCCTCTCTGTCCTTCCCTAACCGAGCTGCTGGGGGTAGTGGGAGGGTGTTTAGCTTAATGACACTCAGAAATCATGCCATGCAATGGTATTTATAGTAGAAAGAGGAAGCTATGTTTGTCCTCAGGTTCCGTTAAAGTAGATATATCTGAACTAACCAGCCACTGACCCCAAGTTATCAAGTTCTGCCCCACATTTCCACCCTCAGCGGACAAACCAGTTAAGCAGTGCTTCTCAAGAAGTGACACCCTGACAACACTTGTTCCTGTCTGGTGTGTCCACCCTACAAAAGCGTTCCTACAGCACGTTCCTGCATTGATCCCCCAGTGGCTGAGTAGGGTAGGCAGGCCTGGGATTTTCTTCCTTCTGCAAAGGAGGAAATAACTTGCTTGAGGTTGCATGGCTGGCAAGTAGCAGGCCCAGGAGAAGAACCCAGGTCTTCTGGCTCCGTCAGCTAAACCTTGTCCAGAAAAGGAGTGGGCTGCCTCGTGAGACCCTGCAAGTCCAAACAGAGGCCAGGTAACCATGGATCCGATCCTTTAAGAGCCTCCGGAGCCCAAATTTGTCCTGTTAAACATCCTCCTGCACCAGTGGTGGGAGCAGAAGTTGACATAATTTTTAGGAGCGTCATTTGGGAATATGCATCAAAAACCTGAAAGATCCTCATATGCTTTGACCAGTCATTTTCACTGCTAGGAATGTATCTTAAAGAAATAATCAGAGACAGGCACCAGCTTATAAAGTTAGACATAGAATATACAGTATGACTCAGCAATTCCACTCCTCAGTGGACACCCAGGAAAAGGAAAACATCCGTCCACACAAAAAAGTTGCGTGTGAATGCTTCTGCAGCACCGTTTATAATAGCTCCGACATGAAAACAACCATTCAATGTTGAGTGGAGAAATGAAATGTGATACGTCCATGCTATGGGATATTACTCAGCAATGAAAGGAACGAGGTACTGACACATGCTACGACATTATGACCCTTGAAAACATTATACTCCGTGAAAGAAGCTGGTCATACAAGACCACGTACTGTATGATGCCATTTGTATGAAATGTCCAGAATTTGTCTCTACAGGCAAATTTAGAGGGACAGAAAGTAGATTACTGGTTTCTTAGGGCTGAGGTAGGCAAGTGGAAGGATGGAGATGGACTCCTAATGGGTGTGGGTTTATTTTAGGAGGAACAGAAACAGTCTAAAATTAGATTGTGGTGATGGCTGCGCAACACTGTGACTATACTAAAAAACGTTAAATTTTCCACTTTGAAGGGGTGAACTGTGTAAATATGTTATTTGTATCTCAATAAAGCTGTTTTAAAAAAAGGGGCACCAAGATGTTCTTCTGAGTGTTTTTTTATAATGATAAATATTTCAAATAATCCAAATCCTTAGGGAAAAAATAGTTAGATAATTATGGTATATCCCTGGATGGATATATATATATATCACTCAATAAATATAAAAATATTTTAGACAATGAGAAGATGCTCATGATATATTATTAAATATAAAATCTAAAGCATATGTAATCCCAATTTTATTTTTAATTTTAAAAAATTAAATGTTTTATTTTGAGATAATTGTGTATTAACATGCAGTTTTAAGAAATAATACAGAGAGATTCAGTGTGCCTGTTACCAATTTTCCCCAATGGTAATATTTTGAAAAACTGTAGTACAATATCACAGCGAGGATATTGATGTTGATGCACAAGGTACAGAATGTGTCCATCACCGCCAGGATCCCCGAAGATGCCCTTTCATAGCCACCCCTACTTTCTGCCCCCATTTCCACCTCAACTCCAGGTAACCACTAATCTGTTCTCCATTTCTATAATTTTGTCATTTTGAGAATGTTATATAAATGGAATCATATAGTAGGCAGTATTTTGGGATTAGGTTTTTTTCACTCAGCATCATTCTCTGAAGATCCGTTAGGCTGTTTTGTGTGTTAACAGTTCACTCCTTTTTAGTGCTAATATTCCATGGTGAGGATGGACACAATTTATTTAGCCATTTACCCATTGAAGGACATCTGGATTGTTTCTAGTTTTGAGCCATTAAGAATGAAGCTACTATAAAACATTTGTGTACCTTTTTAAAAATGTGAGTCTAAATTTTTATTTCTCTGGGATAAATAACGAGGAGTGCAGTTACTGGGTCATATAGTTTTGCTTCTTGTAACTATATAATAAGTAGTGAAATTGGGTGCACTGACTCCTCCTACTTCATTATTCTTTTCAAAAATTGTTTTAGCTATTGTAGCTACTTGAGGTATGTTTTTTGTGAGCAATTGTAAATGGTATTTTATTTTTAATTTCAGTGTCCAGGTAGTCCCTGCTAGTATATATAGAAATAAAATTGATTTTTATGTAATGATCTTATATCCTGCAGCCTTGATGAACTCACATATTAGATCTAGGAGTTTTTTTTATTCTTAAGATTCTGTGTAGACAATCATATCTTCTACAAATAACTGCAATTAGGGACAATTTTATTTCTTCATTTTGATCTGTATACCTCTAATTTCCTTTCTCTGCCTTATCGCACTGGCTAGAATTTCCAAAACTGTGTGGACTAAGAGTGCTGAGAGTTGACATCCTTGCTCTGTTCCTGATCTTAGGGGCCACCACTAAGTGTAATGTCATCTGTAGGTTTTTGTAGATGCACTTTGCCAAGCTGAAGAAGTTCCTCTTGATTCCTTTTTTCTGATAGCTTTTTTAAAAAGGTTCACCCTGAGCTAACATCCTTTGCCAATCTTCCTCTTTTTTTATTTATTTTTTATTTTTTTGCTCTGCAAAGCCCCAGTACATGGTTTTATGTCCTAGTTGCAAGTCCTTCTAGTTCTTCTACGTGAGCTGCCACCACTGCACGGCAGCTGACAGACGGGTGGTGTGGTTCCATGACTGGGAACCGAACCCAGGCTGCTGAAGTGGTGACAGCGCCGAACTTTAACCACCAGACCATCAGGGCTGGCTCTCTGATAGTTTTCAAAATCTTAAATGTGTGATAAATTTTGTCAAATGGTTTTTTCCTTATCAATTAATATAATCATGTGAATTTTCTTCTTTTGCCTATTCATGTGGTGGATTATCTCAATGGATTTTGAGCGTTGAACCAGTCTTGTATTCCCGGAATAAACCCCACTTGGTAACAGTGCATAACTCTTTTTATATATTATTGAATTCTAATTGCTAACATTTTTAAAAAAATTGTGTCTATGTTCATTGAGGATATTGGTCTGTAGTTTTCTCTTTTTTGTCCACTCTTCGTCTGCTTTTGGTATTAGGGTAAAAGTAGTTGCATAAAATGAGTTGGGAAATGTTCCCTTTTCTGTTTTCTGGAAGGGCTTGTGTAGAATTGCTGCTAGTTCTTCTTAAAATGTTAATTCTCCAGTGAAATCGTCGGAGTCCGGAGATTTGGGGAGGGAGGAGTTTTAAAATTACAAATTCTGTGTCTTTGATAGTTACAGGGCTATCCACATTGTCTATTTCCTATTGAGTGAACTGTTGTCGTTTATGTTTTTCAAGAAATTGGTCCATTTCATCTGAGTTGTCACGTTTCTGTGGGTGGAATTGTTTGTGGCTGTCCATGAACATGTCCGGTGTCTTCAGGGTCTGTGGTGACATCCCTGGTCTTATTCCTATCTGTAATTTGTGTCTTCTCTTTTTTTTCTTTGTTAGTCTTGCTAGAGGCTTGTCAGTTTTATTGATCTTATCAAAAGAGCTATCCCTTTGTCTCACTGATTTTCTCTATTGCTTTCCTGTTTTTAGTTTCATTGATTTTGGCTCTTTGTTATTTCCTTATTTCTGCTTTCTTTGGATTTCTTTTACTCTTCTTTTTCTAGGTTCTTTTGGTGGGAACATAAATTATTGGTCTGAGTTTTTCCTCTTTGCAAATATATTCATTTAGTCCTGTCCATTTTCCTCTCAGCATTGCTTTAGCCATGTCCTACAAATTCCAATATGTTGTGTTTTCATTTACATTTAGTTCAATGTATTTCTTTCAAATTTATTTTGAGGCTTTCTGTTTGATCCATAGATTATTCAGAAGTGTGCTGTTCAGTTGCCAAGTGATTTGAGATTTTCCTATGGCCTTTTTTTTAAAAAATCAATTTCTAGTTTGATTCCATGTGGTTGGATAACACATTCTGTAAGATTTAAGTTGTTTGAATATGTTGAGATTTGTTTTACGGCCCAGAATATGATCTATCTTGGTGTATATATATCTTGGACTATGAGAAAATGCTCACGATATATTGCTATATAAAAAAATATGTTATGGGGCCAGCCCAGTGGTATAGTGGTTGGGTTTTCACACTCCGCTTCAGTGGCCCAGGGTTCACTCGTTTGAATCCTGGGTGTGGACCCACGCACTGCTCATCAAGCCATGCTGTGGCAGGCGTCCCACATATAAAGTAGAGGAAGATGGTCATGGATGTTAGCTCAGGGCCAATCTTCCTCAGCAGAAGGGGGAGGATCAGCAGGGGATGTTAGCTCAGGGCTAATCTTTCTCAGAAAAAAAAAGTAATAAAATATGTACCATGTAATCCCAGTTTTATTTAAAAAATACATACCTATATATATCCATGAGAAAAATCCTGGAAAGCTAGACCACAAATGTTTGCCTGCTCTTTATTCATTTACTTTTGTATCTTCTTCTGAATTATCTAAAGTTTAAAAAGCTAGCTTTTATGATCAAAAGCTTTTTTTGTTTTAAATAAAAAGAGCAGTAGCTTGTGTGTCATAAGATGTGGGTTCAAAGACTAGACTATCGCGTGTTTAATATTGTGGCCCAGGCATCTCAGGTGATCTCACTGAGACTCATTTTTTGCATCTATAAAATGGGAATAATAATACCCACCTTATAGAGTTGTACTAAATAAGCAGAGCCAACGTTAATTAAAGTGTGTTGCAAATACAAAAGCAGTGTGTATTTATTATAGTAGTATTTTTATTATTGTGAGGAGGCTGGATTTTTTAATCTCTTGGGTCCCTTCTAAGTTTCACTGAGAAGCAAATCAAAGGACAATGGAATTATCTGAAGTATATTGTGCCTGTGGAGACAACTCTGCATAAACTACTGTTCTCCAGCTATTTCTGGAAGCCTTTGAGTATAATTGAGATGTAACCAGTTTGGATTTTTCAGGAAAGTTCCAATTTCAAATGTCCTGTCCTGTTGCTCTCCTAGCGTAAGAGTACCTACCACACCATATAATTTAATTTCTTGTTAGGAAAATGTGGATATTGGGTTCAAAGCTTTGCCTGAAAGGGAAAGAAAAATTCTTGGATGTCTACTATCCACCTGACTCAAGACTCTTTGCCTTCCTTTTGGGCCTGCAATTGTTCCCCGAGGGAGGTGATTGTAATCAAAGTTCCCAAGGACCAAGGATATCGGTTGGTTTTACAAACTGAATTTCCCAATGGCAAGAAGGGAGTGGGGCCTGGAAGGTGTGTCAGGGAGGGACAGAGGGGGCTGGTGGTGACAGGGTTCCCTCTGGGATTAGTTAATTTAAAAGTCTTTTTCCTTGCCTGAGCCCCAGTCTGTTGCTGAATCGTCTCCACAGGAAGTGCTGTGGTATCTCCCATCCTCCGTTGGTAAACTCAAGTTCTGTCTAAGGATCTCCCATCCTTCCTTGGCTGACAACCAGCCTCCTAGTTTTAGAAAGGGTCCTTTCTTTCCCCTTGTGTGTTATTCTCCTCTGAATCCACACTCTCCTCTGTGGATGGTGTCTTCTTGACCAGAAGAAGTGTGGTTCAGGCTTTTCCGAGGATATTTCAGAGGGTCCCACAATCTGTCCAGTCAATGAACTCTTAGCCATGCTCAAGACTCAGTGTAATGCCACCTCTGTCAAAGCTCGTTTAACATGTAGCATTCATTGAACATTCATTTCATTTAACATGTAGCATTTTTGAACAAATAGGCCAGCTATTGCCTGTGCCCACTACTCACTCCCTCCTCTGTGTTCTTAGGGTGGTTGATGCATATTTACACTTTATACCTATCTTATTATGTGCCCTTCTCTATCCAGAGCTGTGAGCTCCTTGGGTTCAAGGACTTTCTCCATTTGTTTTCATTTATTTATTTTTATTGCTGTAAAATATGCATAACATAAAATTTACCATTGTAACCATTTTAAGTGTACAATTCAGTGGCATTACATGTATTTGCTATGTCGTGTAACTGTCACCACTATCGATTTTCAGAACTTTTCATCAGCCCAGACAGAAACTCTACCCATTAAACAATAGCACCATTTAATTGTGTATCTTCTTTCTTCTATGTGAAGACCACTGCCTTGCACAAGTCCAAGGAGAGCGATTGACATCGGTCACAATGTGAAGGTGACTGTGGAGCTGTGTAAGGCAGCAGCCATGCTCCTATCCCACATCTTGACATGTCATGGGAACTTAAATGTCCTTAAAAATTGAACCAACTGGAAATCTGGGCATAATTTTCAATTCTTGGTACCTGAGCTAAGCTATTCTCAAGGAGGACCTTGATTTTCACCCTGGGGAGAAGGTCTTTTTTCCATGGACCTCCAAATTCTGTGATCTGTGGCATCAATTCTGTTCAAATCAATTTCATTTGTTTAATATTTTCAGGACACCAAACAAGGCCCTCGGCTGTGCTGTGTGCATGAAAAAGAAACTAAAACAGTGGGATCCCTCCCCTTAAGATCCATGACCTGGTGTTGGGTGATAGGCATGTTCTTCCGTGTAGTATGTCTATGTAATTCTTGTTTTTGAAATCATGATTTTGATGATGGTGATGAGCCCAAAGAAACTCTTTTTCTCTCTCTGCTATGTGAGGACAGAGCGAGAAGGCAGCCTTCTATAAGCCAGGAAGAGAGCCCTCACCAGAAACCAACCTGCCAGACCTTGATCTTGGACTTCCAGGCTCCAGAATGATAGGAAAATAAAGGTCTGTTATTTAAGCTACACAGTGTGTGGTATTTTGTTATGGCAGGCTGAGCAGACTCAGTCCCCAGTACCTTGTCTCCACCGTACAGAAGCCCCATACTACCCAATCCTACATTGACATCACTGTCCCGCCAGGCCATCTCCTTACTCTCTTTGGACCCCAGCTAGTGCCCAAGGTTCCTGCTTTGCTCATGCTGTTTTTCCTCCTGTAAGATGTCCTCCTTCGCCTCTGTGGACTTCAGGGGCGGCATCAACCCCAGCCCTTCCACCAAGTCTTCTTTGATTCTTCAGGCTTATGCTGGGTTCTTCCTGCTCTGACCCGGCATGTTTATGATCAGCATCACACATTGTATTGCTTCCATGTCCTCAGACTGTTTACAGGTGATAGTTTTGTGTCTGTAGACCCTAGAGAATGTGCTTTTTGAGGACAAGGACTTTGTTTTGCCCTCATAGCTCATAGAGGGCGTTCAGTGGAACTTGTTAACTGAGTGATAAACATACAGGTATAGGTTTCTGTAGAAAGTCACACAAAAACACATGGAATTAAAGAAAAACCAAAGAGTTAAGAGGGATTCCAAAACAACTGACATGGGCTTCTCTTCTTGGCTGCTCCATTGTGTTTGAGGTACAGGAAGTACCCAGAAACCTTCCCCTCTAGGGCAGTGCCTGCAAAAACACAAGCAAGGGGCCCAGAACAAGCTCCTACTGTTTCTGGCCTCGCTCCCCATCCTGCAGCCAGAAGGGAGAGGCTGCTCAAAGGCTTTCATGCCACAGGAAGGAAAAGCAATCTGCAATAAGGCTCTGTCCCGAGATCAAATTCTTAAACAACTCACGAATAAATAGGAAAAAAATATGCTAGGGTGGAGTGAATGTTGGGTTTGGAAAGAAGTGGAAGGCAGCAGGGAAAGATGAGGGGAGAGAGTGAAGAGTGAAAGAAAGGAAGACACAGAGACAGTAGTAATACAGAGAAATTTTAAGTAAAAAGTAAAGAGAGACAAAGAAACCAAGAGGGCAGACATCTTGAAATAGAGAGATGACAGTGAAAGCAAGAGAGAGAGGAAGAGAGAGAGAGAATGAAGAGAAAGGAGCAGAAGGAAGAGGTGAGGAGAGGAGACAGAGCAATATAGGGCTAAAAAAGTGAAGAATGGAAAGAAATCAATGAGAAGATTTACAAAGGGAATCAAAGACAGAATTAGGACCAAAAAATGGACAGGAAAATGTCTGGCAGAGAGAAGTCCACGTGTCCGGCAAATCGGGGAGGAGCATGGGGAGGAAGAAGAGGTCAGATCTAAAAACAGAGAAAAGGGTTTAGTGTCACATCTTTTATTGGTTTATGAAGAGCCTGATTTAAATCTGTTTGTGACTCTTGAACATAGACCTGAGCTCCCTCCTGGTCTGAGAAGCTCAGCCATCAGGATGACTTCTCTTTTGCTCCACAGGGAAAAAGGTGAATCAAGACTATCCAAAAGGCTCGGAATAGTCAAGGCATTCCCGGTATTCAGTCCTCCACCCAGATACGTATTTACCATGATAAAAAGTCAGCTCAAGGTTCAGCCCTCTCTTGTGGGACCCCTTCCAAAGGCCTGGGAGGGGCCCCACAAGGTGTTCACATGGTCATATGTTTTTGCACAATTTGCAAAGGTCATCTGTTTAACTGCAGTCAGTCAAGACTGCTGTCCTTTACTCTCTCACTTTGGTGGTTTGCAGTCACTTCAGCACAGTTAAACTATCTGGGTGTCCTGGTAGAGAAATGGTTTCAGGAATACTCTGCCACCAGGCACCATGACGTGAAGGTACCGAGCCTGTGGTCTCGCTGCCATGTGGATGCACCCTGTGGTGTGGGCCCCAGAAGGACGGGGCAGCAGAAGAGAAATGAGGTTTGATATTTACAGAGTCAGAAGCCAGGTTGGGGAAATTCTTGCAATCATCAGATGTAACATAGCAAGTGGAAGATTTAGTTCCTATAAGGCCTAATCAAGACTGAGGTTCTTGTCTATGTGGAATTTATGTGATAGTAGCTTGTGCATTCATGAGGGCATCATACATCTCTTTTGTCCTCTCATGGATCACACTACCTGTCCTGGAGATATTTGAGTTCCAGGATGTCTGCGGCCCACCTGTTTGTGTGGTTTACTAAACATTAGTTACCTCAAGGCAGAAGTTGCTTTCTTTTTTTTTTTGTGAGGAGGATTTGCCCTGAACTAACATCTGTTGCCAATCCTCCTCTTTTTTTGCTTGAGGAAGATTAGCCCTGAGCTAACATCTGTACCAATCTTCCTCTACTTTGTATGTGGGATGCCTCCACAGCATGGCTGATGAGTGGTGTAGGTCTGCACCTGGGATCCAAACCTGCAAACCTTGGGGCACCACAGCGGGGCACGTGAAACTCGAACCAATTGGTCACAGGGCCGAGCCCAGAAGTTTCGTATCTCTAGTAAACAGCGTAGTGTCTGGCGTGTAGCAGACATTCAACAAATAATTGTAAGATTTATAAATGAATGAGTGAATGAATGAAATATGCATTAAAATAAGTATCTAGTTGTTCCTTCTCCAGACGTCATCAACAGACCCTTGTCCCCACTACAGCCTAAGAAGCTGTCACAACACAGAGGTCATCCCACATGAGGGACCTGTCCTGTCCCACCTTTAACCCTCCCTCCAGCAGGTTGATGAAGATCAGAGATGAGAATGTTGACGAGACCAGATTCCAATATCCGATTTCATCTGCCTCGTTGAAGTCCCTGTGTTCTGGGTTAAAGAAGTCTGTTTTTAGCCGTCCCTTGGAGTTTCCTGAGGTCCCCGCAGGTCTTTAAACAGAGGGCTTGCTTGTTGCAAAACCTCTTTGCGTAGTTTTGTTCCCTTTTAGTGGAAACCTCTCTGTGGCAGCAGAACTAAAGTTTCCTCAGAGGTTTTGGGTTACAAAGAGAGTCTTGCTCCATCCTCGGAGAGTCTCCTTTGGGAACACTGTTTTATTTTCTCAAGTTGTGACGGTGCGGAATCTGGGACTTACATAAGGTCCACAAAGACTCTGGATTCAAGAAGCAAAAATTTACTTTTAAAATGAGGTAGAAGAGATTTGGACTGGGATTTCTATTTGGATATCCCCGTTCTTGGAGCTGGAATCTCTTGGGAGAGCCTAAAGAAGCTTTCACGCCTAACGTCAGGCATTTACTCACCAGTACCCCGTGCAAAGCACTGTATCGGGCTTCCTGGAACAGGAGGACTTTTCCCCACGTTGGCAGAGTTCCCACACAGGTTAAATATTTTCCAATTTGGTCTCCTCTTGTAGGCATCTCAAAATCTGTGCTATTGTGAGATTCTTCTTCATGTATGATCAAAAATCTGCTCTGTGGATATTTAAGACCATTTCTTGTGGTTTAGTTCTTACTGGAAAAGAAGAATAACTCTTTATCAGCTCCTGCCTTGTCTCTGTTTCTGAACTGAAAGAACTTCATCCAGTCGCTGTGGAGTATTTTTGTTCCCTCCTTGGAGGTGGTGATAGTGATGGGAGAGGGGGTCTATGGGGAGAATTTACAATCTCAGGCCAGGATGATCACACATTCTGGGTTGTTAGGACATCTTTTCCAACTAGATCTGCCGCCCTGGCTGGGATGGCCCAAGGAAATGTTCTAGGGCTTCCAGCTTGATGTGGAAGGGGGACTGAGGGTGAGGCATGAGCATGGCTTGGCGACCTGCCCTACGGGGGATGAGGAAGTAAAGCGTCATTCAGCGCGTGGGTTCTCCCAGTCCGCAGGGGATTGTTATCGCTAGCATAGTCATCTCCGCAATCAGGGTGTCATCTGACAACACCAGCAGTGGTCTTTGGAGAAAGAATTTATGAGAAGAACAAGCCAAAGTTGAGTCAATAGGCTGGTGGAAACAAACACCAGCCCCTCAGCAGAGAGCCTGCTTCGGTCTTCACGCAGGGGGATGGAGGGGTCTCAGTGCAAGCACAGACAGTCTGAGAACAGCAGGCCGCTCAGCGGCTCAGCGGATCTAGCCCTCTACGGCAGGACCCTGCGCCTTAGGGGCAAATACACAGCCTTCCTCCCCACGGCCTTGGGCAAAGAGCGTGTGGACCGCCAGCTTCTCTCGAAAACCCTCTCCTCTGACTCCACTGTACCGCTAGCTCCTGGTTCCTCTCTTCTCTAAACTACAACTTTCCCATCTCCTTCATGGGTCTATGTTTCTCCACTCACCTGCTGAACTCGTCCCCATCTGGCTGGCCCTGCCCTGGGAGCTAAGGATGTCTTGGTGAACGGGACTGGCTACATGATTTAGGGGGCCCAGAATAAAATGATTCTTATTCTTAATCATCCAAAAATTATTAAGATTTCCAGGATAGCGGCAGCAGAGCATTAAACCAAGCTCGGGCTCTTCTAAGACGGGTCCTGAGTGATGCCATGTGAGCTAAGTTCCATCTTTGGTCCACAGGCACACGGAGGACTCCCCAGATCTTCAAACTAGCCCTGTCCAAAACTCATACTTCCGGCTATTTGGAAGTCCCATTACTTGAAAATCGACGAGACTGAAAAAACAGAATTTATTATCTCATGCCTCCTCCCATGGCCTCCAACCAGCAGAATAAAATAAAAATCTTTCTCTTCCTCTCAGTTCTTGCATTCAGACAAGGATGTTACTCTCAGCCCAGCTGCCCAAGGCCATCTTTCCTCTTCCTTCCCTAATTCCCTGCTAAGTGCTGCCTCTTAATCTTTTAATGTCTCTCTCTTTCTGTTATTGTTCATTCCCTATGGCCACAGCCTTGCTTCGCGCCCTGTCATCGCTCACTCCGGCTGTCGCCCAGGTTTCCTGACTTGTTTCTGTCTTTCTCAGCCTCTAATCTTTATCCTCTAATAGCTGCCAGCATGTTATTTTACCCCAAATCAATCCCCTGCCTGAAGGTAACCCACGCTCTCCGCCTCCTGCCGAACCAAGCCCAGACTCCCGAGAAAGCCTGGGGGAGCCCTGCATGACCTCGCACAGCCCACTTTCCGTGACCTGCTGTAACGGCTCCAGTGGAACCCACCTGGCCACTCCATTCATTCATTCAACACATTAGTTTTCAACATCGACTCTATGACAGGTCCTGTGCTAGGCAATCAGATGTGAGGCTGATTAACCCAAGGAGAAGACTGGTGGAGAAGATGGGAGATAAACAGGTCATGGTAATGTCGTAAAGGAAGGCCACAGATATGCAGCGAGTGTTATAAGGATAGAGACAAGGTATGTAACCTAACCTATAGGGTAGGGGGTTGGAAAGTCAGGCTTCTGAGAGGACTGGACATCAGAACTGAGTTTGTAAGGATGGACAGGAAATGGTTGCACGAAGAGGAGGCAGAGGGACATTGTGCTCCTTAGTGCCTCTGTGCCTTCTCCCATGCTGATCCTTCAGCCTGGGAACAGCACACCCAGGCCTGCCCATCTCTTCTCTACCCACCTCATCTGCCTGGCTGCCATCAGGACCGAGCTGACAAGTCTCTGGTCTTTGGAGTCTTTCCCCACACCTTCTCTGCCTCCTCCACTTGCTGAGCAGATGCTGGCATTTCTCCTCTATGCTTCCAGGGCACTTTTCCATCCATCCCTCATGCACTGTCTTAGAACTACTTGTTTACTGATCTTCCCTCCATTCGTGGTGAGGTCCTGGAGTCCTATTCATCTTCATGTCCTCTAAAGTCTAGCATGCACGCACAAACACATATGCTAAGAGTATTTGTTGAATGAGCAGCACATCGTTGGAGCACAAGTCTGGTTCGAGCACGGGCTTTATTCTTAGACATGCTGTATTCAGAACAGAGAGGTATGGCCCCACTGCCACTGGCCTGGGTCACACTTCGCTGAGGTCCAGTGAACCATCACCAAGAGGGACTTTGAAATGTGTCAAGAGGTGAGGGGGCCTGAACATGTGTCCTATAAGAAACTCTTGAGGGAATTAGTGCTCCTTAGCCGGGAGAGGAGAGAATGTGGGGTGGGACATGATTGTATCTACAACTATTTGAAGTACTGACATGTGGAGAAGGGCTGCACCTTATTTTCTGGTGCTCTAGAACCTATCTAGGATGTAGACAGAAGGAAGAAAGGTTCTAGTGGGTGATCCTGCATGGAGGCACATTCTAGACCGTATGAGGAAACACTTTCTCAGGATAAGAATCATCCAACCATTGGACAATCGGGCTTGAACTTCCTCAAATGGACTCGTTCAAGGGGACGCAAACTAACCATCTCTCCAGGATATTGTCACTTTGAGGAATTTCATCCTAGATGAGAAATTAGGCCAGATAACCTCTAGGATGGCATATAGATGTCAGATTCTACAAGTCTAAATTTTCATCTCCATCTCAGGCCTTGTGGTAAGAATGTCATGCTACAGTCGCACTTGGGGATGGAGAGAACACACCCCCAGATTTCAAAGCACTGGGCATTGTCACGCCAACTCTAATGACTGCTTTTGCTCCTCAAAAGTGCTGAGGTTGGAGACATGAGCCAGGCTTTCGGCACCAACTGCAAGTCTAGAGTCTGGGGCGTCAGAATGTGTCGAATGACATTTTCCTACGTAGCAGGGATTGCTTCTCCCCTTCTCCTTCCTTGGGGCTTGGATCTTCTCCAGCATCTCGTGTGTGACTTGCTGCATCACTCATAAGATCAGACCATCATCAGGAGAAAGCTAGCTCTGGACAAGTCCCAGCAACCCTTCCGGGACTGAGTCAGAAGAGTCTGTGAGCCCCTCTAACCCTGCCTTAGAGGGGTGCATTGCTCGCTTGGGCTGCTGTAACAAAGCACCATGAACTGAGTGGCTCAAACAACAGAAACTCATTGCTCACGGTTCTGGAGGTGGGAAGTCCGAGATCAAGGTGTCGGCAGGGCTGGTTTCCCTCCTTAGTGTGTAGACGGCCGTTTTCTCCGTGTCATCACAGGGTCGTCCCTCTCGATCCAAATTTCCCCTTCTTATAAGCATGCCAGCCATATTGGATTAGGGCCCACCCCGGTGACCTCATTTTAGCTTGATTGCCTCTGTAAAGACTCGATCTCCAAATAAGCCTACATTCTGAGGTTCTGTGTGTCAGGACCCTAACATGCGAATTTTGGGGGACATAATTCAACCTGTCATTTTCTTTTTTTTTAAAAGATTGGCACCCAAGCTAACAACTGTTGCCAATCTTTTTTTGTTTTTTTCTACTTTATCTCCCCAAATCCCCCTGGTACATATTGTGCATCTTAGTTGCAGGTCCTTCTAGCTGTGGCATGTGGGACTCTGCCTCAATATGGCCTGACGGGTGGCGCCATGTCTGCGCCCAGGATCGGAAACAGTGAAACCCTGGGCTGCCGCAGCTGAGTGTGCAAACTTAACCACTCTGCCATGGGGCCGGACGCTCAACCTGTAATTTTCTGATTGCCCATCATCTAGACCCCACGATGTGAGTTTGGGTGGGAGGTGGAGTACTTCCACTACAGAAGCAGAGAGCCCCAGAAATCCCCAGCTCCTCTGTACCAAGGACAGAGGCTTGGGCCCAGCTTTGGCTGGAGAGATGCCTGCCCAGGACTGTGAATTGATTGGCATCTACTGTCACAAAGATGTTAGCCAGTGCAGAATTCTCTCCTGGTGATGCTGTCCACCTCCAGTTCCTTGGCACACAGTGACCCCATGCCTGCATTGACCTCCAGTGCCAGGAGAGGGGGCCGTGAGATGAGGTGCCCCGTGCAGGGCCCAGGGGAATGGAGTGGTTTGCAGCGCTCCCTCTGCAGCCACCCAAACACTGACACAGAGGTTCCATGGCCCCTGGGTTCCTCAGCACTGTTTAGTGTCTTTCTTTTCTCAGGGCCCTATCTGCCCAAACTCTGCCCAGCAGCTGTTTCCTCCTCCAGGCCTTTCCTATGGATGTCTCTCAGCTGATGTGCCTTTTGAAGCTCTGCCACAGCTCTCACAACCTCTGTAAGGTCAGCCGACTTCCAGCCTCAGGCTGCTTGCTCTGAGAAGCTTCCCTTTGGTGGCGAGAAGGATGCTGGCTTTGGAGCCAGTCAGACCCAGGTTCAAACTCTAATTTGGTAGTTGTGTGACTTTGGGGAAGTTATTTAAACTCTACAGGTCTCAATCTTCTCTTCTCTCAAGTGGGCTAATAAAAGTAGCTGCCATGCTGTCTTGTTTTGAGGATTAAATGAGTGAATGCAGGGCATGGTGAGCATTTCACAGGGTCCAGTGCCGGCACGTAAGCGAAGAGTGCTCTCGGTGAGATCGGTACTTCTGTCGCAGGAGCCCTCCAAACACAGGCCTTCAGGGCACGCAGCGGGCTATAGATGAGGCCAGTTCAGGTGGTGACAAGAGAGGTGAGCCTTATCCATGGCTGGTGGGGTTGCAGGGGGTCACTCCACTGCTGTTCAGTTACCCTTGGTCGGCAGGGCAGCACAGGTGCCATCCAAAACAGGCTGGGCCCACCCAATATTTAACCTTCCGATGCTTCCCCTCCTCTGTACTAGAAACCTGGCTCCCTTCTCTCCTGGGTAATTCTGGGGCACACTAGAAAGAAAGGAAGAGCTGAGAGGGCATTCAGAGCACTGTGTGAGATTCCTCCGTTGATTGTCCCTGTAGGTACTTTCTCCTCTGGCTCTGGAAACCCTGTTGTCCTTTCCATGTTTATTCCAGGCCCTCTCTCGTGACCACTCCCTGCCTTTCCCCTTTTCCTGCACTTGAGAAAGTTGCGCCATTTCCCCCCAGGACCTGGTAGGAGGGCAGTGAGTGCCTTTTACCAGTTGCTCCAGCCCCAGCTCCCTTCCCCTCTCTCAGGGCGGTCCAGGCCCCTACCTGAGAACCCGTTGCTATAGAAACAACCACCAGAAAAGCAGGATGTGGAGGAGGCTGGCAGGTGCGTTGGGGCCAGGCCTTTCTTAGAGATATATTATTTTTGCTTAGTTTTGGGTGGAGAAACACACCTCATATTCCCTGTTGCTTTCCTTCATCGTGGGGCGGTCTCTACCCCATACATGAGATTTAATTTTAAATTTCTGCAGCAGGAACACGCAGTCATTTTTAGTGGGCTGGTTTGGGAGCTTTTGAACGGCCCCTGGAATCCGTGAGGATCAACAGGAGCCGGCAGGGCTGGGCTGTGTTTGATTTAAAATTGGAAACACACGAGGCAGAGGGGTGGCTTTATATAGTCTGGGAGGTCCAGGAGCCCTGAGCACTGATTTATGAGAAGCTTGGTGAGAGCACATGAAAGCCGAGGTAATATTTATAAATTCTTTCCCTGAGGATGGATGGAATGTTCTTCTGAGCTGCAGTCAGAGAGCACCTTTTTGGGGGATGAAGGGAGATTGTTTAAGTCCAGTTATTCAGTGACTGAAACAAAAGGGGAACGTGGGTGAGGAGCAGCTGCCTCGAAGTCTGTTCCAGAAGACACCAGGCGAGGAAGCCCGGCTCTGCAGGCCTCTCTGTCCTGCCATCCTCAGGGCTTCCCTCTAGTGCTCGGGCCCCCACGCCTCCCCTTCCCCCATTCAACAAGGCTGGGGACCTACAGCTGGCAATCAGGGTGACCGCATTTTACAAACAAATGTCTATCTTGGTGTCTTGGGACAGGACAGGTCCTGGGTAGCACGGGGAGGAAGAAAGGAAAAGAAGATGGAGCAGGAGGGGCAAGGAGGCTGAAGACAGATATAGGTTTTTGCCCCAGGGGACCCGAGTCCTGAAGCTGACGTGGGCCAGGACTCATTGAATGAGAAGAGCTGCTGCCCAGCCTGGCAGTGGCTGCTTCGAGGGGCTGGACTCTGCCAGCCACCGTGAGGGGCTTGCACCCGCTGTGAGTTTTGGACCCACCGGCCAAGCCAGGGGACTCTCCCAGAATTAGAGAGTGTCCACCCAACTGAGTGCCCCTTGGGCCTGGCATCCCTGTCCTTACCCCAGGAGGCTGGGAGAGAGCTGAGCCACGTGGCCGAGCTGGCTGATGACGACTTCACTTGAACAAGCAAGGACGACGGAAAAGATTATAAAAAATTGTATGTAGGCGTGAAAAACCAGGAGTGGGGAAGAGAGTGTCTTCAAGGCTGGGCCACCTTGATCTTCCATCTCAGATTTTGCATCTGCATACAAAAGGAATCCCATTTATAACTAATCCGAGTTTGAGGTTCCCAAGGGGCATTTCCCACCTGGTACTCAGGACCCCCGAGAGCAGTGGTGGGAGCATAGGGCGATGGTCCGAGGGGCTCTGCTGTCTCAGGGCGGTGGGGGAATTCTCACCTCTGTTCCAGGCCAGAGCCCCCATCTGCAGCCCGGCTTCTGGGGCCGTCAAGAAACACCAAAGGGAGGGCGAGGGGCTTGTCAGGAGGTCTTTCTGTAATAGATGCCCAGTTCCTGTCCTGACCCCAAGGATTCTCAGGAAAGGCTCTAAAGCTATTAAAATGCAGGCAGCCTGGTTCTGGCACGATGATGCAGTTGCATCTGCTTTTGTTAATCGCCGGAGGCTGGGTGGAAGGCACCAAAGGCCCCTCATCCCCTCCTGGCTGAAGGTCAGCAGACGGATAGCTCCCATACCCGCCGGGGCTTGGTTCAGCTGACGCTGGGCAAGACGGGGTTAAATGCCCTCTCCTGAGCCAGGTCCCTGCTGGCGCCTGCAGAACCGGTGGACCCTCCCTGTGCAGGGGGACCTCTGACTCATCCCTTTCCTCACCTGTGTTTCGTTCCTCTTGCGGCATTTAGATGTCCCATGAAAGACACTAACGTTGGAATCGTGTTGTCCCTGGGGGTGACATCAATGTTTCTTTTGGCAGGTGGGACCATCATTCATGTCTGAACCTCTAAGGTGACCACTGGCATGGCTCTTCTGCTCACGGGCCCCCAAGGAGCTGCGTCCAATGACATCTGGACGCTCTGTCCACACTGACGAGGCTTGTTTCCAAGTCTCCACCTGCGGGTGCTCAGCCAGGCCCTACTGCTTAACTCCTGTGAGGCCCTGCTGTCGGAGTACCACCTGAAGAGGCTTTACAGCCACACCACCCTGGGGCCCCTTCCCATCCCAGACCCACCCCTGGGGTCCCTCAGCCCCTGCCCCTTCCCACCCTCGTCTTTCACCTTGGACTATTCCCAGGGGTAGAAATACATTGCCAGAGCATTAGAGCTAGAAGGAATTCCTAAAGGCGATAGCAATAGTGGCTGTCATTTATGAAGCACCTGCTGCCTGCCACGCATGTTAAGGTTGTTTCTAACCCTCACAAGTGCTCCAGAGAGGTGCTGTTATAATGCTCAGGTCACAGGGGACGTGAAGGGGCTGTGGAGAGGTGGTACAGCGTGGTCGAGGGCACAGACTGGCATTCAATCCCTGCTCTGTCACTTTCCAGCTGCGGGACATCAGGCTGATTTCTTAAGCTCTCTGTGTCTCAGCTTCCTCATTTGTAAGACAGGGAAACTACTAGTAGTAGCTAGTGCATAGGGTGGCAGTGAGCTGCTGTGCATACAGAGGCTTACAACAGTGCCCGGCACCCAGGAGGGGCTGCAAAAGTGTCAGCTATCATGGTGGTGAGGATAAGGGATCGGGACATGGTCGGCAGGGCAGCAATAATTGCAAGGCCAGGAATCCCTGTCTGTCGGGCCCCAAAGCCCACATTCTTCATTTTACGTGTGAGGAAACATGCAAGGTGGGGAGAGGGTGTCAAGGAAAAAGGACTGACCCAAGATGGGCCAGCTGCTTTGTGACCGTCCCAGGGCTGGCAGCCCTTTTGGATGGGCCCCCCCAAGGTAGTGTCCACCCCACAAAACACTGCCTCCCTTTGGAACTAAAGTGACCTCTGGCAAGGCCCCTTCGCCCTCTGGGTTGTCTGATGTGACCTCTGGGAGGATGGGGTAGACTGCAGGAAGTGGATTCTGCCCACATGTGCTGGGCACACATTAACCCTCTCCAGTCTTTTCTGTCTTGTCACCACAGAGCCTGCACAGCAACCAGAGTGAATAGAGGAGAGACATCAATGTGATCAGTGTTCCTCCCAGCTGGAAGCGACTCAGACCCTCAGGAGCTCTCCATGGATTTTTAACCGCTCTTTGCTACTGCCTTGGCCATTTTATTTGAAATAAATATTCAAGATTGACCTTCCCTACACTTCTTTCTTTTTGCTACACCCACCAGTACAAGATTTCATTGCAATTTTGAAAGGCGCAAAAAATGGAGATTCCGGCCTCATTCAAACCCTGGACTTAACAAGGACCATTTTGGGCAGAATCAGAAAAAGGAATGTGATAGGAACACAAGCAGTTTATTTATGCCCCTGCAACTTCCCTCTCTCTTTCATTTGACTTTCCCCCCATGAAGATGAATACAGACGTGCTACAACGGACCCCGGCTTTACTCCCAGCTTCAAAAGACGAGTCAGAGCAGTTTGGTGAAGACAGAAGGGAACAAGCGGGCACCGTGAGGAGAGAAGTGATGTTTCTCAGGAGGCCTGATCTCAGTTGTCAAAATCTCTGTCACCAAACCGCACGCCAGGGCCCAGAGTCCTCCCACCTGCCTGAATCCAACAGCAGATGATTTCAGGCCACAGAGGCTCCCAGAGTGGGTATTGTGGGTTGCAGCGGCCCTGGTCCGTGGGCTGAGTGCCTCTTAGGGGTCCTGTCCAGAGGGCTCCCTGAGGCTACACTGAGCCCTCCCTGTGGCCGGTGGAGTCAGTACAACTTTTACTGATCCTTCTGCTCACTGTCTGTGCACAGTGCTGTCACTTCTACTCCTGAATGACAGAAGCACTTCAGGTTTGGGAGTGAGCGGCCTGTGTCTTTCTGGATGAGAAGAGGATGGGAGGAGATTGTCAGGAAAGAGGAGACAAAAGTGAGATGCGGAAAGGTGGATTGAATCAACCCTGCCCGAGGAGGAAGTGTCCAGAGGAAGCTGGAGGAATGGAGGAAGCAATGCAAAGCCTGAGGTTCTTACAATGGCTAGAGAGAGATCCCTCAGCAAAGCATGAAGCTGGGGCAGCATGCGGGGGTGGCTGGAGCACCTGGGCCCCCACCCCTCGGGACCAGCATGCGGACGAACTCCTCGTAGTTCACCTGCCCGTCCCCATCCACATCGGCTGCCCAGATCATCTTGTCCACCTCCTCTTTGGTCAGCTTCTCTCCCAGCCTGGTCGTCACGTGCCGTAGCTCAGCCGTGCTGATGAAGCCATTGCCATCCTTGTCGAACATGCAGAAGGCCTCCCGGATCTCTTCCTTGCTGTCCCTGTCCTTCATCTTCTTGGCCATCATGTCCAGGAACTCAGGGAAGTCCACGGTCCTGTTGCCGTCATGGTCGACCTTGCTCACCATGCCCTGTAGCTCGGCCTCTGTGGGGTTCTGGCCTAGGGACCGCATGACAGTGCCCAGCTCCTGGGTGGTGATGATGCCATCCCCATCCTTGTCGAACAGGGTGAAGGCCTCCCTGAAGACGGCCACCTGCTCCTCTGTCAGCTCATCAGCCATGGGAGGTGTGGGGTGGTGGTGGAGGTGTGGGGTGGTGGTGCAGGTGTGGATGCGTGCGGGTCCCCAACTCTGGTCTCAGCTGGGCTCCTCTCCCAACTCTGGAGGACTGGTGCTGATACCAGGGGGCCAGTCGGCTGGTGTTCTAGCCCTGGCTTGACTTGCTGGTGCTTAAGAAGGAGCAGGCTTCTCCCTCGCCATTCAGACTCCCCGCCCTGTGGTTGCCTGAAGGCCAAGTCCTGTTTGAACAGGAACAAGGCTGGTTCCCTGGGACCAGGAACAAGGCTGGTCAGCTAATTGAGCTGACACTAGCATCTCTGTGTGGGCAGTCGGTTCCCCACACTGCCGTCACTCAGGGCTGCCAGGAGCCACTGCAAGGATACCTTCAATGAAGGCGTGGTAGACAACCCATACAGAGATTAATTTGGGTTTTTCCTCCTTGAATTTTCCCTTTCCTCTCTCTCCTCTCCAATCTTCACACCCTTCACTCAATAAAATAACCGGTTGAGGTTTTGGGCAGGGTGAAAAGCAGAAGTTGTCTTTGCCTGGAAGGAATTTCCTTTCCTAGTCTTTAGTTCCCAAAGCCTGAAAGGCTGAGGGCTCCCAAGAGGGTTTCAAAGAAGGAAGAAAAGGGTTTTCTTCACTTAGAAGCTGAGTGTCTTCTTATCTTCAGAAAAACATGAATGGAGAAGGATGTTCTCCAATCGTTCATTCACTCATTCAATCATAGATGTTTATTGAGGGCCTACTACGTTCAGATGCTGTTCTGAAAGCTGGGAATAGAGCCGTGAACTGGACAGGCAACCCTCAGTCCTCGAGAAGCTGATATTCCATCCATGAGACAGCTAGTTAGCAAGTAAACTAACAAAGAAACCAAGGCAGGATAATTAGATCTTTTTGATGAATGCTCTGAAGGAATCAAACAGCTAATGTGAAGAGAACATGGGGAGGTGACTACTACAGTGATGGTCAAGGATGGCTTCTCTGCAGAGTTGCACCTGAGGGTGGCCTGAAGGGGGAGAGGGGGCTTTCCAGGTGGGAGGCTGAGCCGGCTCAAGAGTCCAGGAGTGGGAGAGGGCTTGGCATGGCCAGGGGACACAGACGTGGCTGCAGCCCGAGAGAAGACGGAGATAAGGAAGGCTGGATAAGTGAGGCTTTGCAGAATGCGGTGAGGAATTCGCATTTTATTCTCTGGTTGATGCGAACCCCAGATGTTTTAAGCAAAGGCATGTCTGAAGCTCTGAGCCCCTGGTTTGTGGGGAGCCAGAGCTGAAGTAAGAGGTATTTTTAAGAGTACAAAGATTCAGCTCCCAACCCCCAGGAAGCATGGGGAACTGACTACTGAGTAAGAAGAGGTTGATTTGCTTGTGGGAACCTATGAAAATCCAAGCTGGAGAGTCCCGGAAGAGCTGACACGATATTGAAGGAGAAGAACAATGTGGGAGGGTTGACACCTCCTGACTTCAAGACTAACTATAAAGCTACAGTAAATAAGATGGTGTGGTATTGGCCGGAGAATAGACACATAGATCAATGGGAACAGAATAGAGAGCCCAGAAACAGACCCACACAAATAGTCAACTGATCTTTGAAAAAGGAGCAAAGGCAATACAACGGGGAAAAGAAAGCGTTTCCAACAAATGGTGCTGAAACAACTGTGTCCCTCCAAAATAAATATGCTGAACCCTAACCCCCAAAGGGGGCAATAGCAGCCGGAGGCAGAAGGAGAGCCCTGGACATGGGTATGTAACTGATGCAGTGTCCTGGAGAACCAAGGGCTGGCCCCATGGGAGGACCTGGGCCTGAGACAGTCCCACTGATGGATGGAGACTGCAAGGCCGGACAAGAATACGTTCTTGCTTCCTGCCTACTTCACCTACAGAAGGATATGTGGCCAGAAGGTGTCCGCAGATTTCATGGTGTCGAGGGTCAAATATCCAGCCTTCGCCTAAGTGTGTTCTTCAAAAAGGCACACTGAAAAAGAACTCAGTAAGGATTTTGAACAGAGTCACTCATGACTCGCAGAGGATAGTGCTGTATGGGCTGAACTGTTGCAACTCGCTAGTTAGGGAACTGTGACAGAGCGAATGTGCTTTATTTCGTGGGCTCTGTAATTCTCTCCCTGCAGCCTCTCAGTGCACTGACTCCTTTCCGTACAGAATATATTTCTGGTCTTAGGACCCATCCTAACATTTAAAAATTATTGAGGACTCCAAAGAGTTTTTAAATTTTTATTTATTTATTCATGTATTTATTTTCCAGCTTTATTTAGATATAAGTGACATATAATACTGGGTAAGTTTAACCTGTACAAAATGTGTTTTGATACAATTACATATTGCAAAATGTTTACCAAACAGCGTTAGGCAACACATCTATTATATTACATAATAATGACTGCTACTTGTGTTGGAACATTGAAGATATACTTCCTTACTGACACTAAAGTATGTAATACAGTATTATTAACTACAGTCACCATGGTGTATATTGGACCCCCAGAACTTACTCACCTTATAACTGGAAGTTTGTATTTCCAAAGAGTTTTTGTCTGCATAAGTGGAGTGTATCTATTAATATTTACTTGGTTTGAAAGTAAAACTGAGAATTTAAATATATTTAAATATTTAAATATATTTATTTGTAACTTTTAAGAAATAGAAATAAAAAACCTATTACATGTTAACATAAATTAGTTTTATGAAAAACAATTATATTTCCAAAACAAAAAATAAAGAGGAGTGGCACCTTAAAAAATAATTTTGCAGATCTCATTAATGTCTGGCTTCGTGGATGCGTGTCCGCTTCTGCACTCGGTCTGTATGAAGGTGTTGGTTTCATTTGAAGTGGAGAATAATCCAGCTTCACAAAGATGTGGAGTCGGAAAAGGAGAGAACATTTAAATGACTCAGATAATTGTGGATATTCTCCTTTGATGCCGTATCAAAATTTGACAAGTGATAGTTTCTTAAAGGTTAGTGATAGTGTGGAATCCAAAACCGTGTCAATGAATTTTTCGTACTGTTAGGTTAAAAATCCATTGGTCACTCTTGTGCTTTGAATGGATCTTTACCTCATGCATGATTTTGTAATGCCATGCATTGGTCATTTGGAAAATATTGGTTCCCTGAGTTTTGCAGGTTTTTGGAATATTGAACCATTACACGTATAATAAAAAAAAAATCACATTCATCAATATCACCACCAATCCCATTAGAAAAGTCTTGAAGAATTGGAAAGTCTCAGGCACACAGTGGCACATTTGAAATTTCCAAAATTCTGGTTTTCATTTGGAAGCTCAAAGTTTATCATTGGCAACAAATGCTGTCAGTTGTTTTTCTTGAAATGACAGGCTCACTTCATCCGTTTTCGAGAAAATGTCTGCCAAATACCAAGTCTGAGAAACCACAGTTTGTCCGTCAGCTGTTCTTTCCAATCAAAACGGCGTTCCATGAAAAAACTGACCCCGCTATTCATGCACTCAACACGAGTGCCTTTCTGTGACAACCATCGTATTTCAACATTCAGCAGAATATTAAGGATGTGCATGCTAGGGTTGAAATTTAATAAAATAATAATTTTGCTACTTTTCTGAGAATATTCTTTTTTTTTTTACAGGGAAAGATTCACCCTGAGCTAACATCTGTTGCCAATCTCCCCCACCCCCTTTTTTTCCTCCCCAAAGCCCCCAGTTGTAGGTCTTTCTAGTTCTTTTACATGAGCCACCACCATAGCATGGCAACTGACAGATGGGTGGTGTGGTGTGGTGATGGACTGGGGCCACCCAAGCACTGAACTTTAACCCCTAGGCCATCAGGGCTGGCTCTCCAAGAACATTCTTAAGAGAAACTGGCTTTTTCTAAAATTGAGACCGTGTGGTGGTGAAGAATGTAATGACTACAGAACAGGAGCTGCGATCCATGCTAAGGGGCTAGTCATTTTACCCACCATTGCTTTTGACCTCAGTGCAAGACACCAACACGGTGAAAAAGGCAAATAATGTCTTAGAATTGTTACGAGAATAGTTTTGACCTCCCAGACCCCCTGAAAGTGTTTTGAGGACATCCTCCCCCACAAACGGATCCATGGAACACACTTGGAGGACCATGGTGGTGGAGGGTTGGGAACCAGGAGCCTGAACCAGGTTTAGAATGCCCTGGGCTGGAGGTGAGAGGAGCTGAAGATGCTGGAATTCGTAGGGATGGTGCTGGCCTTATAGAGTTCAGTGTCAATGAGGACCCCAGTGGGCAGACACCCAGTGAAGGAATCTACCTGCTGCTGCTACTTCCTTTCAAGAGCAGACGACCCAAGGTGTTTTTCCCTCTGAATTGGTGCTATAATAGCTTTTGTTAAAAAGAATTGGTTCAGGGCCAGTGCTGGTGGCCTGGTGGTTAAGTTCAACCTGCTCCACTTTGGCAGCCTGGGTTTGGTTCCCGGGTGTGGACCTACACCACTCATAAGCGGCCATACTATGGCAGTGACTCATGTAGAAAAAAGAAGATTTGGCAACAGATGTTAGCTCAGGGAGACTCTTCCTCAGCAAAAGAAAAAAAAAAAGAAAAAGAAAAAGAAAAAAAAAGAATGCGTTTAGCACCCTAGTGAACGTGCCTCTCCTGCTGGGGCTATAGAGAAAGATGAAGATCAGGATTCCCCAATCTCTTCAACCACTTCCATTCCTGTGCTCTGCTAGAATGGGTGTGGCTGAGAGTGGCCCTGGGCCTTTCTCTCCCTTTGTCTTGATTAAGCCATTTGCCACCCCCAGCATTGGCTCATCGACTTCCCTTTCCGGTATAAATATACACACCTGTCTTAATGTGCTCTGGCTGCTGTAACAAAATGCCGCCCCCTGGGTGGCTTATTAACAGCAGAACTTTACTGCTCACAGTTCTGGAGGCTGGAAGTCCCGATCAGGGTGTGGCCTGGTTGGGTGAGGCCTCTCTTCTGGGTTGCAGACTTCTTGCTGGGTCCTCATGTGGTGGAAAGGGCTGGGGGTCTCTCTGGATCCTATAGGGGCACCAATCCCATTCGTGAGGGATCTGCCCTCATGGCCTAATCATCTCCCAAACGCCCCACCTTCTAATACCATCTCCTTTGGGGGTTAGAATTCCACATATGAATTTGGGGGGCACACAAGCATTCTCACCATGGCACACCATTACAATGTAACATTTATGGGTTAACTTCCTACTCATTGAGCAATTACTCCATGGCAAGCCCTTATAAAGCACGTTCGTTCACATTGTCTGTGTCTCCGGATTAGAGATGAAGGATGTGAGAATCGGCAAATGAGTGATGATTAGACAACCAGCAAGCTGAAAACTTGGACTGGAGCTGGGTCTTCCAACTCTTACCACCCCCAGCTAGCAGCTGTTTTCTTCCTAGTCTTCACCAACTCAGTCTTCTGCCTTCTTATTGGGCTCCTGCAAAGTAGGCTTGAGAATCTGGAACTCACTTGCCGTAGATGTCTTTCAGGGCAGGAAAATATCAAGATGCACTTGCTGATACCAGAGCCTTCCCACCAAGCACCTTGAGTACCCATCTACCAGCTTAACACCTCCACTGAGTATTTAACGGGCACCTCCAAGTTAGCTGGACAAAGCAGAGTTCTTGGTCCTCATCTGAACATGCTTTTCCCATAGTCTTCCTCATCTCTTTTAAAAAAAAAACACTCAATTGTTCAGAACAAAACCCTAGAGTCATATTTAATTCTTCCCTTTCTCTTGCACTGCACAGCCTGTCTTTCAGCTCTACGCATCACTGCACCAGGCCAGTCATCTCGAGGCAGGATTGCTCCAACAGCCTCATAACTGGTCTCCGTTTTTGTGTTATAAGTCAGTGTATGTCATTTCCTGCTCAAAATCCTATAATGGCATCTCTCTGGATTTCAGTAAAATCCAAACTGCCTACCGTGCCTTCTTGGCCTTCCGTGACTGTTTCCTCACTGTCGTCACATCGCCCACCCCCCAACTCTATGCTCCAACCACACTAGCCTACCTTCTTCTACTTGAACGCTCTCAATCTGATTTGCACCTTAGCATCTTTGTATGAGCTGCTCCATCTGCCTGGATGCTCTGTCCCCGACCTTCAGGCAGCTGCTCCTTCTTGTCACTTCAGTCAAAAGTCAGATATCAGCGCCTTGTGAGCCCTTCCCCAACCACCTGCTTTTACTTAAGCCTCCCCTCCATCTCATCACTGCTATTTTATTCCCCTCTTTTATTTTCTTCATAACTTACACTCCTACATTTCTTTCGTTTGTTTGTTTACTTGCTTATTTTCTGTTTCTTCCCACGTAGGTTTCACAAGAGGCGAGGCTGCTTCTGGTTTCTTTCCCCATCATCAAGCCCTCTCAGGTAGGACCGGCCCTGTGCTGAGCAGCCCGCAATCAACATTTGCTAAATGCATAGACTACAGGAGGGTCACGTTGTTGCAAAAGGGCGGTGTTGCCTCCACCTGCACGAGGACTGCTGGCACTGTATCTTCCCTTTGCGTCCTTCCTTCTGGCTCACAACCTCCATGGTGTACCTCAAATGGTCTTGCCCAAATGCCTTTTGATTCACCTTGTGTGGTCTGTCATTTCCCCCTCTGCAGTTCTCAGGTTTGCTCAGTGGCTCCGTGGGGACTGGTGACCTCTGTGTTGGCCCCTGGGAGCAGCTGCTGATGCTTCACTCTCTGGACACGCACCTGTGTCATGTCCTCTGTTTCACATGTCTGCATAGATGCTAGCAAGCACCCCCGCTCCCGCACACACCATCAGTGCTGCCTGGGCCTTGTGAAGATGGACTTATGCTCCCAACTCCCTGCAAGCCATCTGGTCATGTGGCACTTTTATCTAACTCACTGTTTATTATGGTCACCACCCTGGGCCTCTGGCACAGGCTCCCTAGAGAGAGGTCAGAGCGCAGTCGAAGTGATGAGGCTCATCAGATCTAGGGTGAGCTGCAACTCTATCCTCAAAGCTGGACGTGAGTTAGGCAGACAGTCCGACCAGCATCAATCTATAGGGACTAGGCAGAGGGATGGCGGGGGGGAGGGGTTTCAGAAGAGAGACAAGAGAGTGTCCTGGGAAGTACCAGAGCATGGCCAAAGGACCTGTGGTCAGGCCTCCAACCTCTCGCCTTGGGGGTGGGTTCTGCTCATGTGGCTTTACGGCCACTCTATGACAAAAGCAACAGAAGAGTTAAAATCACTCTTCAGAGTGTCCTTCCTCCAACCACACGTCCCATGGCAAGCTCTGGCTATCCCTTGTCTTGGCCTGTCTTCACGGTCCTCGGTCTCAGCAGCTAAAGTTCCTACCTGTGACTTTCCGTCCACACCTTCCCAAAGTCTCCTACAATGGGCCGATGCCTGAATTTGCAGGCGGTGCACAGCTTATGTTGTCGTTCTGGGATCTTTGCAATTCGTAGTCTAAGAAGCAACGACAATGACACAGACAAACAGGGGCTATAATGATGAGACACTCACCATGTTGTTCAAACCCAGCTGGGACAGCAGTGGCATTTATACTGAGCACATGGTGTTGACCAGCTACTTCTGCTTCTTGCTTACCAAGGCCAACATGGACTGATAATAAACATGCCTTGCTCTATATTCCAACTTATATTGACCATGGAGCAAAACAACACCTTCTTAGTCACCCTCATAGCTAGGAAAGTGTCTTCTCAACAAATGGGGGAACTTTCTGTGGGAAGCAGGGGTCCTGGGTCTTCCCTTCTCACCTCCCCCACTAAAGGCTCTTCTAGATTGGTGCATGACTCAACTCTTAGCATGACTGGTCAATCTTGTGTGAATCATCAAGATTCCTCCAGGCTGACCTGGGCTGGGCTGGAGTTTCAGTTCAGGGAGGAGACTTTTGTTCTAGATCAGACATGTGAGTTTAATCAAAAACTGATAATTAACCAGATGCATCATCATTTAGGAGGCTGGTGCACGATGTCTCTCAGAGCTCTCTGGGCCGTCGCACTTTGCCTCCCGCTTGGTCGTAAAGTGCAGGAGTGGTTCACTTTTATGATTCGAGGCATCACCTGCAGAATGAAGTCCACCAAGTGTGGAGGAAGCTGAACAATCAGATCGTTTTAGCGTTTCCTGGGCCTTCTTGGGGCGGTGTCCTCATATCGGATCCCTCTGCTTTCAGCAGGTGGCAGGTTTATGAGGTCAGCCCCCGGGGTGCCCCACCCCGTGCCAAGGCCGCCTTTTAAGTAGGATCAAGCTCCTTAGCTGCTCAACTGCTGAGGACAGCGCCTTCGTGCCCTTGAGCACCTCAAGCAGTGCATTTATGCAAGAGGCGACACAAGGGACATGAAAGAGATCTGTGTTTAATTTCTGAGAGCCACTTTGATTAAATCAGGATTAAATTAAGTGACCGCCCAAACCAAAGCAAACTAGTAATAAATCTCACAATCTTAGCAACCTCTTCTTGAACTTTCCACTTTTCCCAAGTAGCCCCCCTGCACCCACTCATTGACTCCCCTGCAGTGCGGGCAGGTGGGGGGGTTCTGGGCTGGCCTTGGGGAGCAGAGGGAGAAGGCAGGGGGCAGGGTGGAGGAGGGCGGGGTGGGGAGGAGAACGTGCTGGATCTGCAAGGGCTCATTTGTATGACCCACCAGCCTTTCAAACTGGATATTCGCTGGTTTGAAAAAAATTGACAAACAGAAAATATCAAAGGGGGTGATGTTGCTGAGGGCCCAGAGCCACACGCTACAGTTCTTTTGATACCAAGATGCATTGGATAAATCGGCTCAGAAGGCTCGGCGGCGGCGTTAAGCCCCATAACCACAGGGATGTGGTAATTATCTTCTGAGAACTTCCCCGAGGGGTGTGGAGCAGACCCAGAAGCAGGAGAAACTTTGGTTCCAAGTTCCAAGCTTTGAAGTCTATGATTGTGAGGAAAAGCCTTGCATTTAATACAGGAAGATGTGTGTGTGTGTGTTTGTGCGTGCGCGTGTGGCTCAAGCGTCCCTGTGTGGACGGGTGTGCCTGCTGATAAGCACATGAGGTGTGAGGATGCAGGAAGGGTTGGGGCGTGAGCTCGGTACCCGGGGAAGTGATTGGAAGGAGGCAGAGAGTTTCAGCAAAGGCAGTTCCGGTGTTACCAGAGCCCACTCCAGAGTCATTCATCCGGTGGTTTTGAACTGGCTCTTTGAAACCCTTGGACTCTTCAAAGGTCCTTCCAGAGATGCACAGGGAGAAAATGAAGACTAAGAGGAGTCCGGGGGTGCCCAGCCTCCTTCTTTCCTCCACCGCCAACCAATAAAGCTCGCTTTTAACTACTTCATATGTGTTGGGCAAGTTGCAACTCTCGTGGCTCAGTGTTCTCGTCTATAAAAGGGGCACACAAGTAGTGGAGGGCACTATGAATTAAGACATGAGAAGGTTCAGAAGGGTAGCTGGAACAGTAAGAGCTCAGTAAATATTAACTACTATTTATCATACGAGCAAGTAAGATTTCATTTGAAAAATGGTTTCCGCTGCTACAGAATTCTGAAAGTTACCATCCAGTGCAACTCCTCATTTTCCAGACGTTGTAACCCATCAAATTTAAGCATTTACCCAGGACTTTACAACTACTTAGTGAGGGACAAAAATGGGCCCAGCAGAAGGATCTCCTGGCTCCAGTTAGGCCCCCCGTGTGGTGTCCAGACAGGCTGATGCCAGGAAAGGAGACTGAGGGGCATTTCCAGTAGCTAAGGGAGTCTCATCAGCCTCAAGCCCCTGGGCGGCGGGGAGAGTGTCTTGTTCATCGGAGGCTCTCCAGGTCCAGGAGAGCCCCTGGCACACTACAGGTGTTTGAGAAACATCCGTTGAATGGATGAGGAAGGCTTTAACCAAAGTCACACAACTGGGTGGAGGCTGAGCTGGGATAGAACTCTGGTTTCCTGGGATGAATGAGCCGAGTGAATTGCATGAAGACAATGGAGGGCTCAGTGCCCATGAGTAGTGCTGTGTGGTAGAGAGGACTGGCAGGATGGCTCATGACCCTGGTGCCATCGACCACATGGATCCAGCCTTCCAGCATGAACCAAGAGTCTTGAGATCCAGTCCCAACTCTGGGAGTGCCACCAACAGAAAACCCCGTGGCATTTCTGTGTCTGCATTTCTGCATTTGTACAAGGTGGGGAACAGACAGCTCCTGACTTTGTCTCCAAAGGAATATGGAGATGATTAAAAGAACTTCCCCCGGGATGTAGCATTGCACGCTGAGAAAAGGCCAAATGTGGTGATTTAGAGAAGGGACACTCCTGGGAAATGTGGCATTGTCCAGGAGATGGAAGGGGTGGAGAGGGAGTGTGGTGTGGGCCAAGAGGACACAGTGAGGAGGTACCGGGGGTGGTACTCAGAGAGGGGACGAGGGAACTGGTATGTGCTGAGTTTGAGAGTTTTCCTTCTCACTCAGATCAAGGACGTGTTATGGGGGGAGCATCAGCCGTAAGTGGAGCTTGATGGAAGCGAAAAGAAGAACATACAGGCCAAAGAACTATAATGAAAGAAGGAAGGAAAACACGAAAGGATCTGGCAGACGTGGTTCCTCCTAAGAGCTTCTCACCTTCCCCAGTGCTTCCTGCAATGCCTGGTTGTGGGAGTTCTTATGAAATGAAGAGTGAAGACGTGCCGTAGAAGGTGGAGAAGAAAACCAGAGAAAGCGCATGCTTCCTTCTTTGAGGGGAGCAAAGACGTGGTGTTGGGAGGCTGCACATCACAGGCTCCAAGGAAGAAAATACTGCATGGGGACCCTGAGTACAAATTACGTTGGGATGGATCCAGGCACATATCTGAAGGCAGCTGAATCCCTTGGAAAGAAGTTTGACGTGTCTGTCTGATTGACAGAGAAATGGATTTTGATTCACAGACTGGATCAGGAGAAAGAAAGAACTTTAGATGTCAGCAGAGCTTTGTATCTGACTCATTCATTCAGCCATCCATTCATTCATTATCATTCATCAAATTACTATGCAGTTGGGGGTCTACTTTCTGCTGGACCGTGCTTGGCCTGAGGACACAGGATGGTTATGCCAGTGCCCTCACTGTGAAGGGGCTTGTGGTCCAGTTACACACGTTAGGAACAAATATGGCGGGTGCTCAGAGGATGGGGCACTGACTCCATGGAGGAATGAGAGAGGCTTCCCCTGAAGGGAGCTGATGTTCGAGTTCCATGAAGTAAGTAGGAGTGAGGGCAGATCACATAGTAGGGTGCTGGGGAAGGGCTGTGTTTATTGTCAGGCCTCAGAGGCACAGAGCATTTGGGGTGGATGGGCAGGGTGGGCTCACAGACCTGCTGGCATGACACCTGAGGAGGTTCCCATGAGAGACCCCAGACTTGTCCAATAACACTGCGGACTCTGAGAGACAGCAGGGATGAGCCCAGCATACGGTCTGTCCCATGGACCTGACGTCCCACCCCCAACCTTCCCCGCCACTGTACATTTCCTCAGCCAGACCCAAAGTCTTCGTGCCTGATCAGAGTTCTTGGGAGGGAACGGATTAGAAGCTGGGACCACTATTTTCGCAAATAAGACACGAGCAGGTGTGGTCTCTGTGTGACCAAATGGAACGCAAGAGAGACGTTCCTCCTCTCACCTGCTGGAAGCACGGTGTCTCTATCGTCAGCTCTGGAGAGCAGCCGCTTTGCTCCCTGAGAAGTTGGGGCATGAACAGCAGACCCCTAGACCTGACAGGGGCAAAGGCAGTAGCAGCCTTTGCAGGGGGAAGGCTCTGGGAGAGAAGAATCTGGTGGAGCACCACTTTCATCTGAGAAAAGAACTGGAAGATATGTCACGAGTGAAGGGCTGGGTGGGGCTCTTCATGCTGGCCAATAGGAGAAAGGGGCCCCATGTTACCCTCCCCAACCCCTACCTCCATCATTTTTTTTAAAAATGAAATAGGGAGGTACAAAACACTATGCCTTCTCTCTCTATGTATACAGTATACCTGGAGGAAGGAAGTTCAAAAGCATCTTAGGGGAAAGCGGCATGGCTTGAGGAAACAAACAAAATGACTATGAACCCAAATACTTACAATTGGTTTAGAAGACTTTGTTTCTACAAGAAGGTTATTTCACTGTAAATGATAACAGCTTGGAATGTACTCAAAAAAGGAAAATGGACCAGTATAAATGACGGGATTTATGTGCAAGAAAAAAAGAGAGTAACGTGCAAAAGTAAAACATCGGCCCATCTGATCCTGCACCGTAAGAGCATGGAGGCCGTGTGCTGGGAGGAGGCGGGGACGGGGAGGGGAGCTCCCGCTGCAATAGCGGAGAAAGATATTAAAACTCTAATAAAAGGGAGGATCAGGGTGGGGAAGAAGCTCTGCTCTCTTTTCAAGATGCCAGAAAGTAGTCAGACATGCTGCAAAAAATGTGAAGAAATCTCTTAAAGAAGAGTTCAAGGCTAGAGACCTTTAAAAAACAGATCATTGTCTCCACATGTTTAATGATGAGCACAGATATTAAAAACACAGATGAAGAAATTGGGAGAAAAATAGGGAAAAAATCAAAGCCAAATAAAGAGAACTGGATAAACAGAGACAAGGATATCAAGCAAGAGAGAAGGCCAAGACTCAGAGGGCAGCTTGTCCCAGAATGGTCCAGAAGTTAGGAGGATAATGGTTGCCTTAAGTGAAGACAGACTGATGAAGGTGATGCTGAAAGGATATTGCAAATAGCAGCATTCTCCGTGAAATTATTTTCAAGGATTTCATAGAAATGTATTGAGAACCACCCATGGACCAAATACATTTACTGAATTAATCTGATTTAAAATTTAGAACTGACTCTAGGGGCCGGCCTGGTGGCTTGGTGGTTAAGTTCGTGTGCTCTGCTTTGGCGGCCTAGGATTTGAGAGTTTGGATATCAGGCGGGGATCTACACACTGTTTGTCAAGCCATGCTGTGGCAGCATCCCACATACAAAATGGAGGAAGACTGGCACAGATGTTAGCTCAGGGACAATCTTCCTCAAGCAAAAAGAGGAAGATTGGAAACAGATGTTAGCTCAGGGCAAATCTTCCTCACAGAAAAACAAAACCAAACCAAACCAACTCTAGTCAGGTAAGAGTGTTGCCAAAGCCAGGTAGTTGGTGGGAGGCAGAGCAATGATTGCAACGCCACCTCCTTCTGGCACATCCTGTGGTCTTACTGTCATTCCACAGCCCCCTGCCCTTCTGCCAGATCAAAGACAGGTCCCTGACCAGTGCCGGGCACCGACTGATGCCAGGACTGTGCTTTGTCACAGTGTGCGTGGTGAGGTTGTGGCCGCAGAGTGTAATCCTTTGCTGACAGCTCTCACCAGGTCCCCAAGGGTTGCTTGAGCTGTGCTTCGGCTGTCTTCAAAGGCGTGGGAAGAATAGTTGAAGTTGTCAGACATGGAGGGGCACTATGACGCCTATTCTCTGGGGTAAAGCAACCTAGATTCAAGTTCCCAGCCTTTCCATGGATGAGTTATGTGACATCTCTAAGCCTCAGTTGCTTCATCCGTAACATAGGAATCAACAGTGAGGACAAGATGAGGTCACACATAGAAGCCCTCAGCAGAGCACCTGGCACACAGGAGGAACTCAGTGTGTTAATATGAATATCACCCCTCTCCCTCAGGTAAATGGGGCAGAGGCATCAGTGGCTCTACCCAGGTTAGGCAAGGAGGTGTGGTCAGGCTGGAATGGATAACTAAGTAAAAGATAACGCTGGAGTCATCTGATGTGATTGAACACTGATGCAAAAGCTTTTCAGAAATCCCATCACCAAAGGTGGCAGGAATACCAGGGGCCGGGTTACATCAGGCACAGACCTGTACTGCAATCAGGGGACTTGAGACAATTACGTAAATACACCACCATCGCTTACTGACCATGGACCAGTTAAAGCCGATGGGAGGCTCCAGAGCAGGAAAGAGCAACTTCCCCAAAGAAGGAAGCAGGATGAGAAGGAAGCTCTGGTTCTAAGAAACTCAGTTGGCTGGACAAGATGGTGGGAAAGAGCGAGAAGGCCAGCTAGGGTGGTACAGAAAGGCCTTCTAGGGTCTTATTATAAGGGAAGAGGAGACACAAGAAATCACGGCAATGAGGCTGAGAATACTCTGGGCCAGCAGACACATGAGCTCTTCTTAGAGTATAAAAGAGGTAAGAGAAGAAGTAGGTATAGGAATGGAGCCTGTCAGAGGAAAGACCGAGTTTAGAGTGAGGGGTGAAAAGTACAGGACATCTGGATTTGTAAGAAAGTGGTATTTAGCAGTTCGGAAAATTTTAGTGGTGGATAACAATTGCAAATATGTACATATCTTTTACAATTAAACATCTATCCAACAGCAGGGAGATCCAAGAAAAGACCTGAAAAAGTATTTGTGGCTTAGAGTCTTTGGCAGGAAGATGTTAAATCCAGGACAGCAGTCCTCACACCCTGGGTAGCAATAAGGGTGAGTGGGTTTCAAGAACTATGGGACATCTGATTAGGAAGCAGAGTGGAATGTATGTGGAAACTGATTAATTCATAGGGCAGTCAGGCGATGATAAATGCCAAGTGATGAGGTCACACATTTTGCATCCAGCTTAGGGGCCAGTTCTTTCTCTCCATTCCTCAGTTTCTCGGTCTCTGAAATGGGGTTAATTGTGCCTGCTGTCACTGGTGCTGGCCACATGGGAGGAAAGCATCATTATACAGGAATGGTGAGCATTGTTCACACGAGATGAGGGAATGTTTAGTAGGAAAGCACATTTCTTCTCCTCAACCCAATCATTTCACAGTCAGAAAACTCAAGGACCAAAGAAAGGGCTGGGGTCTTTGCAGACTCCTGGCTTGGTGGTCTCGAGCCAGTGGAGAGGGGCAGCAGCTCTGGGACACATTCAGTAACAGACAGAGGAGCTGGACCCGGGACAACATGCCCTGGAAGCGAGAGCACTTAGTGTGCTGAATGCACTTGTCTTGCTCCTGAATCAGGGGCACTGGTACTTGCCTGACTGGTTTGTGTTCATTGATGCTGAGAAATCCTAGCCACAGATAAGATGTGGGCCTGGAATTAGACAAGCAAAGGGTTAGTCTTGACTCTGCTATTGACCTGATGGTGTTACTTAGTCAAGTTGCTTGGCCCCTTGAAGCTTCATCCATGACAGGAGAGTGGAAAGCCAACTCTGACCAGTTCAAGGGATCGCAGTGAGGACGACCCGTCGGTCGTTGATCCTTTGTTCATTCTTTGAACATGTATTCAGCACCCATCATGTGATGAAGAAAACAGACAGCGTCCCTAGTCAGGGAGACAGGAATCCAACAGAACCCACACTATGACAGGATAAAGGATACTGAGGTCATGCACCAAGTGCTATGTGTGAAGGAAGGCAGAGAATGGCCTGAGAAAGGCCTGGGGGGGTGGTGTTCAATCCCAGAGGCAGGGACGGGCCCACCTTGGGAGGACAGCAGCGGGGGGCAGTGTGGGGAGGGCAGGTATGATGGGCTTCACTCTGAAGGTGGCAAGGCCATTTTTGGGAGGGGTGGTCCTCCTACCCTCTGCCCCCCAGGCCGTTCCAGGCCCTGCCTCCACAGTTGACATCTTATTGGGATGCATCTTGGAACCTCTTCGTTTCTGCTGCAGACATCTGGCCAGAGCTGCTAGCAAACCTCAGCTTCCCTCCCTGGGCTCCGCTGAGAAAGGAATCTCAGGGGCAGGGCCAGTCCCCTTCTTTTCTCCAGTCCTCTCTCTGGAGCATAGCACTGTCCTCTTGGTGCTCTGGCTGGTGCCTGCAGACTGTGTGAGCTCAGTGTCTGCTCTTACTCCACCCAGGCTCCCTGGAGGGGCAGGCACAGCTCCCCAAAGAGGGAGCATTTGGCAATTCCTGCTGCGTGGGATTTCCCTGCAGGCAACGGGTGTCTCTGTAGAAATAGCTTCAGCTGAGGCGGTAGGGGCGGTCTATGCTGGTCCACCTCTCCCCCGGGAACTGGCATATCAAGGACTCTCTCCTGAAGGATGACGGAGCCTTTCCAGGGGTCACCAGGAGTCACCCCTCTCTCTCAGGTGATGGAGCAGCAGCACATTGCAGAGCCCTGCCCAGGTTAGGCAATGAGGTAGTCAGGCTGGAGAGGAGCCAGTGGGTCCTGTTCTTCTGGTTCTAGGCTCTCACCTGGTTTAAGCCAGCGTGCTCTGCTGTGCCATGCCAGTGTTCCCAAGGACAAGCACAAAGAAGACCAAGTGCCACTTGTCAGTCCTTATCCTCTGTTCTGTTAGGCCCATGGGTTTGTTAGTCCATTGGGCCCATGCTCCTCCAGTCACAGACAGCATTGCTGTGTCCTTTCCACTCTGACTACATATCTCAGGGTCTTTCTCTTTTCTCTGGCCCTGCGTCAGATCCAAGGATCAGAATCTTTCTCCTTTGCACCATCTGTGTTAAGAAGAGCCTCATGCATCAGCCCAGGATTTGGAGGTGATGGACCTGTGGAGCCTCTGAGCGTCATTCATTTACTGATGGTCGGCTGGCCCAGGGCCCATTGGCTCCTGTGAGGAGGAAGGGAAATAAATCTAAAGAGGGTGAAACTGAAGGTGGAGATGGGAAAACCAACCCCTCACCTCTGTAAGCTGCGTCACAGGCTATAAAGCCCTTCCACGAACGCTTTTCTGGCTTAATTCTCACACAGTCTCGCAAGCCATGAGGGCTGGGTATGTTTATGTCTTTTACAGTTGATGAAACTAAAGCTCTTCATAATCTTTGGGAAGCCAGTGCCTTCTCTCGAGCTCTGTTCCTCTTTCTAGACCACCTCCCCATCCACGATGGCTGACCGAGCGTTAGCCACCAAGTCCACATTCTGCTCAGCAAGCTGGAGATGGGGATGAGGAAAGTCCCAGCTCTCCCCCAGAGCCGCACACAATTCTTCTGCTTACATCTTATTGGCCATAAATTATTCGCATACTTATACTAGCAAGGGAAGATGGAAATTCATACTTTATTCTTAGAAGTCTCCAGGTGGCCATGTTTCCTGTGAAAAATAATAGGTTTTGTGATGTTAATATACTTCTACACAAGAACAGCTGTTAGAGTAAACAGTTGGCTGTCTTTGCCACAAAATCCCCAAGAAACTGTTTGCATTCTCAGCACTGCCCAGCCTTGAAATGAGATATTTAATTTCTTCTTCTGAGTTCTCACCATGAAAATGTGATTGTTAACAGATAAAGACACCAATTTTTCTTTATTTACAGTCACTTTTTGCCACTCACATAAAGGTATTTTATTTTTAGCAGTGTCAAATATGTCCACGTTTTCTTTCATTACTTCTGGGTTTCCAGAATTATTTAAATATATTTCTGCTATCACACCTCTCACTTTGCATGTAGTTATTTAGATCTAAGCTCCCCTGAGGGATTTCTGTATATGTGTATCATAGAAGTTAAATATGATCGTGATGGGAATGTTGCTTATGTTGTATGTAAAAGGTAGATTATTTCTTTGTGTCCTAGAACCTCTAACAAAATGGTAAGGAAGCCACAGTTAGCTTTTGGGAACCTCTGCTTTTTGGGGGTACCCTCTTCTCCCCTCCTGCTACCACCTGCCTCTCCAGGAACCTAGAGACCCGGCTTTTCCCACCTCATAGGATTCTGGGCTCCCACTATCCCCCCTGAACCTCTCCACATTCTAGCAGCTGTGGCCCCGCTGCCTGCTAGTCTCCTGTGCTGAGCCCTCCCAGAGGATTCCCAAAAGTCAGCGCCCGGTCTGCTGCCCGGCCCAGATGAAAGGTTGACCTGCCCGGCGAGAAATGAGTATATGCAAACTTGCCAACTGATTTTTCTGGAGAAAGTCCTTTCTTAATTTTTTGTATCTTTTATAAAAATGGTGGACGGTGGGTAAAATAAAACGTAGTCATTTTTTTAAATGGCCTTAATTGGCAAAATAAAATATAGGCAGTTATGTTGTTTCCATTGTGAGTGTGCCTGTGTTCAAGCAAGCTTGAGAGAGAGACACAGGGAGAGGGAGATGGGGACGGGGAGAGAGAGAGAGGGAGAGAGAGAGAGATGCACCACATGTGGTCAGGTTCTGTGGGGCAGAGGGTTGTCACGTGGACATTCCGGAAGTGTTCTGTTAGACAACAAAGGACGTTCTGACCCACCTCATGTGGTCATTTACACAGGGAGGAGGGCATGTTTTTATAGAGACCCCATTACCCTCTTGCCTGGCTCTCCTCAGGGCAAAAGGAAGGATAACTTTCTCAGGTGGAGGGGTGGAGGGATGGCGGAAAAGATGTCTTGGGTTCTCCAGGCAAACCTCAGTTAACAGGGAGAGAGACCTCGTGGCCGGCTTTGTGAGCACTGTGCTATAACTCACTCTTCCCAAGCAGCCATCAGGACACTGAGATGTGTCACCATCACTCTGTTAGTCGCCAGCAGTGTCTTGGATTCGCTCCCTTCCTTTACTTATATTTTACCAGGTGGTTGGAACTAGTAGAGACAGGAGCAGAGATGAGGGGAGAGACGCTGATACACGTGTGTCTATGTGGGAATCCCGGCTTTGATGCGGTGTTCAGGCTTCTGGCAGTCTCCACGCTTTAGGATGTCATCCTGAATCCATAAATATATTAGAAGCACCACCCTCAGAGCAATTGATTCGTTACTGTTTTTAGATTAAAGTTGATTTGCAAGCTTAGTTAACTTTTTTTTCCTGGCAACTTTGAATTCTTCCTTAAGTTTTGTCGATAATAGCTGAGAAATGAAGAGGAAACCCCTGGAAGACTAGCAGCTGAGCCAAGACAGGAGGTGGGACAATCAACTAGAAAAATTACAGCAGACCGAGACTGTGCAGTGCGTGGTAAACAGACGGCGTAAGTCCCTCTGGGTAGTGCTACATTATGACAACAGTGATGGTCTTATTGATCATCTCTAACCACTGGAGTCACAGCCTACCTAATTTGTTTAAAATAATAGGAAGTAAAACATATAATACACCCTAGAAAGATTTCTACCAGAGATGATTAAAGTGAAAACGCATGGTGCTTACAGGGGTAAGTTTCAGCTATCTGGGAAAATACCTTACTCAAAGCACTTCTTACAGAAAGTGCTGGATAACTAGTGCCATTGTCACTGGGGCTGGGTATGTGTGTGGACTACAAGTAGACAGCCATGTGTGTCCTGCCAAGTTCCCAGGTGTGTCATTGACTGAAAGGAGGGGAAGAACAACTCTTGCCAACAACCCCAACAAGTCTGGGCAAATTGTGGGCGCTGAATACACAGCAGCCCACGCCAGCAAGCAGTTTTGAGTGCAGAGCAATCAAGCACACAAATGCTAGAACACTCAGCCTCATGATGTGTCTCTTTTGCACGTAATCTCTGTGAGAGGGGGTTGCTGCCCTTTCCCAGTTGGCCCCCTGGAAGCCAAGGATCACACCTTTTCTTGGATGGGGATCTAAAACAGAAAGGTGATCTCCAACTTGTGAGTCCTTGAAACATGGTGTGTCCCGTAGGATGATGTTCACCTATGGAATACCCTCCCCAGCCAGGAGCACTGCTCTGTGGGGGGCACCAGGATAGACCCTGTCTCCAGGATCAGTGAGACTGGGTGTTTAACTCAGCTTAAGACTTTCTAAGAACTTAGAACACCCAGCTGGTTGGCCTCAAAGATGCTGGTCCTTTCATCTGGAAGATGCCTGGGGGGAACAGAAGTCTGATGTGGTACCCAGCAGAGAGTTGGCACTTGGGCAAAGGAGTGAAAGGAATAGCTCCTATTAATTGAGTGTTTACGTCAGGCACTGAGCTCTGCTTTCCCTCAGCTCCTTTAATCCTCTCAACACCATTAAAGCAGGTACCAGGATTGTCTCCTTTACAAGGCAGGCAGCTGATGCTGCCCCAGGCTGCACAGCCTGTGACGTGGGAAGCCAGGACTCTACCCCACAGCCACCGGGTTCCAAAGCCAGCGATGTAACCACGTGTTGTGTGACCTCCATGGAGAACGTGAGTTGTGTATAGGGGGACGGGCACACGGGGGCTCAGAGCTGCCGTCTGGGAAGGCAGCACCATTACTCGCCATTTCTACTGCTCACTACTGAAGGGGGTGTGATGAAGGGGGTCCTGTGGAGCTGGTGTCACAGCTCTGTGTGTGATGGCCTCCCGTGACATGCAGGGATTCCCACCCGGGCTCCATTCTCGTGTCCTGGGGGTGAGATCTCCCTGGGTAGGGTCGGGGTGGTGCCAACAGGGCATCTGGCTCAGGCGTGAGGAACAAGCAGGTTCAGGCAAGTCAGAGGAGCCAGAGGCGTCTCCGCGGCCCGTCTGACTGGTTCCCACAAGTGTGTTGCCCACAGAGCCAAACAGTAATGGGAGTGCTGAGTGTGTTTTTGTTCTGTAGTCAAGCTCCTGGGAAAGTGGGAGTCGGCTCCAGCCCTGGTTCTAAACCCTGAGGAGAGGGACAGCCACCACACACCTCCTCCCAACACACACACAGCACATTCACTCTCTCACACACA